>NW_022589705.1:12900154-12903064 GCF_004348235.1 Phoca vitulina
CACGTTCTGCATGGAGCACTGGGTGTTATGCACAAACAATGAATCATGGAACACTATATCTAAAACTAATGATGTAATGTATGGGGATTAACATAACAATAAAAAAAATTAAAAATAAATTAATTAATTAATAAAAAGAAGCTTAACTACTGAGCCAAAAAAAAAAAAAAAGGACTCTTGTGATCACGTGGGCCTGCCTGGATAACCTGGGATAGTCTCCCCATCTCAAGGTCAGCTGATTAGCAACCTTAATTCCATCTGCCACCTTAATTCATTTTTACCTTGTCACCTAACATATTGACAGGTTCAGGGGATTAGGATGTGGGCATCTTCGTGGTGCCATTATTCTACCTACTATAGATACTAAATACTGTGATGGAAATTCTTGTTCTGTAGTCATCAAAGGTTAAATTCAGGAATAGCACCTTGTCCTTCATCAGCTTATCCATTCAAGCTTGAAACTTTTACTGAATCGGAGAGGCTTGAGTCACAGAGTTGGGTTTCGATGGTTTCGATCCCAGCTCTGCTGCATCTTCCAATTTTGTGACCTTGGGCAAGACAACTAGACCTTCTCAGTGTCATTCTGAGTCTGTAGAATAGCAATATGGGTTGCAAAAGTTTTGTGAGGAATAAAGAAATATGGGTAGAGGCAATATATAAAATTTATAGACCTATTAAAATATTGATTTATTCTCACTGTTAGGAGAGAATAGAATGAATGAAAGAGAAGCTAAACCTCTTGGTTCTTGCTTCACTTGCCCCCGTGGTAATTGATAGCTACTTTAAAGATCTATCTGAAGCTATCTTGAAATGTTTATTCGAGAAGGAGATGGGGCTTCTCAGGAAGGGGAGGAATGGAAGTGAGCATCTGAAAGGATAACAGAGGTGGCCGGATTCTGAGCCTAAGAGGACACAGGTATTGCTGGACCAGTAAAAGAGTTTGTTTTCCATTTGTGCCAACACACTAGAGCCAAGTAGGACCTAAAATAGTGATGGCTGACCATGTACCAATGGAAATTAGGGCTCTTAACACAGATTTCCATGGTCCCACCTGGTACAGAAGTAACACATATGCATGCCAGCTGAAAAGGACCACAAAGATCTGGACAAGAAGAGGCAGAGTGGTTCACACAGACTTCAGGATTCTTGGATCGTGGGAGGAGGGGATGTGGATTGAAAATTTTTGATTTCAGAAAATAAGGGTATTTGTTATTTCTTCTGTTATAAAGTTTCTGAATATATAAAACACTAAAAGAAAAGCAATTGCTCAATTAATTTTCATTCTATGTAATCTAATTCAATTCTTTCCAAATACTACCATGCTGAATACAAAGTAATAAAAAGTTTCTGATTCCTTTGTATATTTTTCCACTTCAGTGTTCATAAAAAAGGCTTATTGAAAACCAAATGGCAACAGGTGTTGGATTTTTACTCTTCATGAAAATAGTCAAGTAATTTTCTCTTTTATTTGAAATCTTTACTCCTATTCCTGGCATTTGCTGGTTCTAATGTACTATTTGCTATTTGCTATAAAATGCAAAAGCAACATTTCTGAAAAGTTCACTGAAATGATGAAGAATGTATTTGAATGACTCAAAGGACACTTACTCTATTTAACCAGTGTGTATACATTTTGATATTATTTTAATTTTTTAAATGTACATTACTTATCCAGCCAATTGGAACTATTCTAGTATGCATTTATTTATGAATGCTTTTAAAATTCCAAATGGCTCATAATAGCATTTCTGAAACTACTAGAGTTGACGCTGTAAGTGAATCTTAAGACTCATAACCCAAATGAAAGGCTGTTATTGCAGACCACTCAAGTCATTTTCTAGAGCATAATATCTTGGCAATTTTAAAGATGTTTATTCAAAATACCCAGAAAATTTAGACAACATAATGACAATCCCTTTGTAAATTTCCATTGTTAAAATCATTCTTGAACCATCCTACTGGAAAAGCTCAACCAAACTCAAAAACATTCATTAGCATTACAATAAACAAACATTGACTATGGTAATAAAAATGCCATAAGAATTTTAATAGCTAAGAAAAACAATCTTCTAAATAAAAAAACCTCAACACTCTAGATATATAGCTAGATTATGCTATAAAAAGGGAGGAGGTATAAATATCTTCTATGGGTTCGAGAAAGACAGTCATATGGTTAATATGGCTCATGTGGTTTACCACGGCACAATTTTTGAAACACCATACTCTTCACTGGTTTTGTTCTACATAGTAAATATCTCATTCATTAGTATGTACATTCTATGGACCATCTTATCCTATTTGTAATACAGTGCATGATTTTTTGTCTGGCATGTATTTTTCTAGTAATTCTTAAATATCAGTTTTAGAGAAATTTGTATATAACCTTCACTCTGAATTCCTTTTAGAGAACTAAAACATGTCAAGCAGGACCTCTAAATCAGTGAGTCTCAAACTGGGGGCATTTTTGCCCCCAGGGGACATTGACAACGTGTGGAGATAATTTTGGGTGTCAAAATTGGATTGAGAGTGTGTGCTTCTGGGACCTAAAGGGTAGAAACCAGAAATGTGCTAAATACCCTACAATACACAAGACAGCCCCCACAACAAAGAATTATCCAGCCAAGGATATGTGAATAGTGCCAAGACTGCAAAACCTTCCCTCCTTCTTCCCTTCCTTCCTTCCTCCCTTCCTTCCTTCCTCCCTTTCTTCTTTCCTCCTTTCCCTCCCTCCCTCCCTTCTTCTCTTTTCTCTCTTTCTCCCTTTCTTTCTCTCCTTTCTTTCTTTCTTTCTCTTTTTCTTTCTTTCTTTCTTTCTTTCTTTCTTTCTTTCTTTCTTTCTTTCTTTCTTCTTCTTCTTCTTCTTTTTCTTTCTTTCTTTCTTTCTTTCTTTCTTTCTTTCTTTCTTTCTTT
>NW_022589705.1:12903074-13020721 GCF_004348235.1 Phoca vitulina
TTTCTTTCTTTCTTTCTTTCTTTCTTTCTTTCTTTCTTTCTTTCTTTCTTTCTTCCTTCCTTCCTTCCTTCCTTCCTTCCTTCCTTCCTTCCTTTCTTTCTTTCTTTCTTTCTTTCTTTCTTTCTTTCTTTCTTTCTTTCTTTCTTTCTTCTTTTCTTCTCTTTTCTTTTTTCTTTTTTTCATTCCTCTTTGCCCCCTTCCTCTCTCATCTACCTCTCTTTCATAATGGCAGATAAGTCCAGCAGGAATTGAGAGCCAACTGCATCGCTCTCTCCTTCAACCCTGTAGGGAAAGATGCCAACCTTTTGCCTTGCTCCAGTCTTCTCAGAGCTCAAGTGTCCCATCCAGAGCTCAGGCAGCGTTGCCAGAATGTCATAACCTGGCCACATAGTAATAGATGGAGATGGGAAGATAAATTGCTTCTGCTAGAGAAGACACAGATGAAGCCAATAACAGAAAAGTACTGCAGGGCGCATTCTGAGAAACCATTTTAAAAGAAATGTTTATTTATGAGGGTTCCAAAGAAAATGTCATTTATTGAGTCTCTTGATTTTCCTGCATAGATATAGCAGAACAAGAACATTCAATCTGTTTTAATGTGGGAAGTTAACACTTTTATTCTTCCTCCTTTTCTTTGCTATCCTGGGACTGTTTCAGATAAGCTTGTATTTGTATTTCTTTTTTTTATTATTTTATTTTATTATGTTATGTTTATCACCATACATTACATCATTAGTTTTTGATGTAGTGTTCCATGATTCATTATTTGCGTGTAACACCATTCAATACGTGCCCTCTTTAATACCCATCACCAGGCTAACCCATCCCCCCCACACCCCTCCCCTCTAGAACCCTCAGTTTGTTTCTCAGAGTCCATAGTCTCTCATGGTTTGTCTCCCCCTCTGATGTACCCCCCTTCATTTTTCCCTTCCTACTATCTTCTTTTTTTAACATATAATTATTATTTGTTTCAAAGGTACAGGTCTGTGATTCAACAGTCTTACACAATTCACAGCACACACCATAGCACATACCTTCCCCGATGTCTATCACCCAGCCACCCCATCCCTCCCAACCCCCACCACTCCAGCAACCCTCAGTTTGTTTCCTGAGATTAAGAATGCCTCATATCAGTGAGATCATATGATACATGTCTTTCTCTGATTGACTTATTTTGCTCAGCATAATACCCTCCAGTTCCATCCACATCATTGCAAATGGCAAGATTTCCTTCCTTTTGATGGCTGTATAATATTCTATTGTATATTTCTAATGACTTCAGGTCTTATTTTATCATGCTATAGATCTTATTTTAATGGACCATCGATATCTGTTACTAAAGGAGATTATTTGAATAGCAATTCCAGTGGTGGGAGCAGAATACACAGGGCATGAACCAGAGGAAGAACTTTGGAGATGAGAAACAAGTTTGTGTTTTTGGAAATGGAGTAGTTGACAGACGAGGTGCTTAAAGCTTAGACAGTAAGTCCAGTAAAATTTTCAAAGCGTGAGAAGAGAAGGAAGAACTTGATGGGTGGACATAATGGAGAACCACTGAACAAGATGTTGACCGGGGCTTGGTTTTGGTTCATCATCTGCTCATCTTTCAATCAAGAAGAGCTTCTTGGGGCTAGCCCCCAGGGACTCCATAGGTTGAATCTCCTGAAGCTCTAAAGAAAATCTTTCTTGGCACATCCACTTTGGCTCTGAGTGCCCAGCAAGAGTAATGGTCATCCATGACACAAATATTTATTTGGTCTTGCCACCCTCTGTGTGAGCACACATGTCAGAGAACACCCACAAGCCCAAAGACAGAGGTCCTGAGCTAGATTCTTAGAGGCAAAGTCACCTCAAGAATTTTTTTTTTGGAAGGAATATTTTTAAACAGGGCTTGAAAGAGAAACACTTTTCTGGGACAAAAAGTGGCATGAGCACAAATATAGATTTTTTTTTTTTAAAAATGGTAGTTATTTTGCAAAAGATGGTGAATAAATCAGAATCTGTAGTGATTCTATTGGTAGTAACTAGAAAATTATTTCAGTCAGTTAAGGGATGTTTATCTTACATGGAGAGGAAATTAGTAACTTAACTTCTACAATGCCAAGTTTTGGCACTGCATGCCCCTAGGTGCCAACGGGTGAAATAATTTCAGGATATTTCAAGGCATTGCTAAGTGCAGAACATTATGTGGTTAGCAAACATTCTGTATCTGTGGAGTTACTCTCCAGGCTAAAAGTAAAACAGAAAAAAATTAATAATAAAGGCAGGGATATGAAGTAATTAAATATTTCTAGAAGAAAAAACTTTTTTATTCCTTTTGCAGAAAAAACAGTTAAATAAATTAAGCATTTCAACAAATAACATCATAGTACCCCAAGCAAATGCTTTCCACAAGTGTGCATCCCTCTTTCTTGACTATATATTTGTATCAAAATATGGATCCTGTTTTCCAGATGCTATCTGTGAACACTGGAGCAATTCTTGCATATTCGGTTCATGTTTTTCCTAAGATTAGCCTATATGCATACTATGGCCTGTGTATTTTTGTGATAAGAATGCCTGTTGCAAAAATATGGACTCGCTTTTGCAAATGCACGTTTGTATAAAAGCTGTCAATAACTATTCATCAATATGTTTTACTGGCCAGTTTTTTTTTCAGCATATGCAGTTCCTGTAATTTGTTGTAATAATGCTGGTTTAAAATAGCTATGATTCCAGGCAGTTCACATTAACAGTAAACAAACAGACGGCTCACCAAAAGATGGATCTTCTTTTTCAATCACCCAAATTTGCCACATAGCCTACTTTTATAAATATGAACACCTATAAAAATTATCTTCTGTGATCGTTATTTTTGTGTGTGTCAGCCTGGCTGGGCCACAGTGGCCTGATATTTGGTTAAATATTATTTTGGATGTTTTCTGTGGAGGTGTTGTTTGGATGAGATTACCTTCCGTAGTGTAGGTGGGCCTCATCCAATCAGTTGAAGGCCTTAACAGAGCAAAGACTGACCTACCCCCAGCAAGAAGGAATTCTGCCAGTGAACTGAATTTGGACTTGAACTGCAACACTTCCATGAGTCTCCAACTTGCCAGCTTATCCCAACAGATTTTAGACTCTCCAATCCTCCATAATGAGCCAACTCCTTAAAATAAGCCCCCCTTTCTCCCCACCTCTCCATAGATAGTTAGACAGACAGACAGGTAGGTAGATAGAAAGAGAGAGATATTACTATGCTTCCTCTCCAATGTCACTAACCTTACCTTTCTGTTTACTCAGTCAATGACCTTGATATTTTGGACTTCTGAAAAGCATTGTTAGCCTATTTTCCACCAAAGGCACAACCTTTCTGATAATGCAAGAGGATTTGTAATCTAATTATTTTTCTTAAAGTGACCAGTTTCTTTTCTTTTCTTTTTTATCCCTTCAACTGTCTTGTTCAAAAAATAACTTCCAATCTCCCTTGGGTCCCTTAACTGGCTTAACTGCATACTCAAACATCCACACTCTCATATATAACATAATATATAACATTATAATATACAGACATTATATAGACATTTATATAAGAGTCCTATAATTCAGAAATGTTGAAATTTGATAATTTAAAAATTAATCCATATTTATTGAGTACCTAGTACATTTGAGAAGCTGTATTAACTAATGAGGGACGTACCAAAATAAAATCAGAATAAGCATCAAACTTCAGTTAGCAACTGTGTAGTTGCATGGATCAGTATAGAACTAGCTATATCAAGAGGTAGGAGAGAGGCCCCCCACTGGGAAGGGAACGGACTGCTGATTGCCCAATTTAGAATCAAATAGGAAACACGGTAGTTACAATTTTGTTTTGTTTTGTTTTCCTTGGATGGGACAAGAATTTTGAACAATTCTGTCTGTTGCATTGAAAAATCAGTGAGTTAGAAATTCATGATCATCATTAGCAAAACAACAATAAGAACAAAACTGTTAAGTCCAATGGTATCAACATAGGTAGCAATCTGTCATTTTTTATTTTAAAAAATAAGACCTACTAAATGAACCTAACAGGTTTGGGGCCCAGGTTTCTATTTCAATAGATCACTAATTGATATTTTTGCCTTCTAACACAGTTCTCGATCTTAAACATGGGAGGTCTTCAATCCGTGCTTGTTGAATTGAAGTGAGTCTTGCTGGAAGTGAATTCAGAAGACAGAGCAGGTGGTGTTAGAACCTCCTTTCAGTGATTTCCTAAATGCTCCATTTAGCTTACATTTTTACCCGTACAGATTTTGTGGCCTAAGAATTAAACTGTAAGTCAAAGAAACCTGATAGATCTGGGGATAGTGCTTTTTAATATCTGTGCTTTACTTTCTTTTTCAGAAAAATGGGAATCTTAAACTTTGTCTCTTCTAAAGGAAAGGTTGTAAGGATAAATTTTTAAAAAATCTGTGAGCTTTGCATTATTCAGAGGCAAAATATTACTGTTGTTATTTGTGGGGCACAGGCAACCATGGTAGACCACATCCAGAATTCAGAGATATAATCAGGTGTTATCTTATTAAAACAAGATTGCTAAAAAAGATCAACATGTAGTTGATATTAAGTACTTCTAGAAATAATCCTCCCTATCACTTAGGGGATAGTCTTGAATCAAGACTATCAAATAAAAAAACCTAGATTACTTCTGTGAATCTAACCAAAGTCCCCAAAAATTTCTTGAAAAATGCAACCTAATTGATAGCATTTCAATAAACAATCCTATTATGCTTTCCTGGTAAAGTCATTCCTCCCCCCAACCCGCCCCCCCCCAGATACCTATTTCATACCTCTCCTTCCTTCCAAAGGGAATAGACAAAGACACATATCCACGTCTATGATAAAACTGTGTTTCCGCATTGAAAGATACTCCCAAAGGTTTATACCTCTCAAAACAGAATTCAAGCACACTAACTCTTCATTGCTGCTACTTACAACCCTAAGTCCTAAACCTCAAGATAGGGGTGGAGGATTTTAGTCCAGGGACAATACACTTTTGCCCTTCTGATGTTTGTGTGAGAATTTGAATCTAAGCAGTGTGAGCTTTCAGCCATTATCTCATGTGCTTATGGCTTGGGAGATTATGGGCGAAATATTACTCTGTCTGGAAAGCAAGACTGTTGAAATGACTGTTCTATTTTAATTGGGATAAAGCAGCTACTTTTATGGGGCTCTGGAGTGTTAACTGATGTCACTACTTAGGGACAAATGCTCATCTAGGACAGCAGAAGGAGTCTATCATTTTTACATACTTTGAAGTCTACTCCTTCACAACTCATTAAAAAATGTTGAACATTTAAATCCTTACTGCACAATGAATTTCAAGCAGCCAGCGTAACTCCCATTGCATCACCGCAAAAGAAACATTTTCTTCCAATCAATTTGTTTATTATATTTGACTATAATTGAATTATCACTCCAAAATAATGTGTTTATAAATATCAGATGTATGGCACTGGTTTCTAATCCGTCCCCAACCTATGCTTCTGTGGTCTAAATGTATTCAGGAAATTGCACCATTATGTAGGCAGTTGCTCAAACCAGCAACCGGGGAATCACCCTTGATACCTCTCTTTTCCTTCACCTTCTCCTTCAATCATTAACAGTTCCTGTTAATTTAAAATATATCTCAATTGTGTATATTTCTCTCCTTCTCCACTGTGACCACCTTTGCAAAGTCATTATAATTTCTTTTCTATAGGACTTAAATGATCTTCTAAAAATGATTTCTCTGGGAAAATTTCTCATATACATAAAATATAGAAAATAGTTTAATGAACTGCTATAATAGTGTGCTCTAACAGTTATCAGCATATGTCACTCTTCTTCCTTCTTCACCCCTCCTTTTTTTTTTCTTCGACTATTTTATTTTTTTATTTTTTTTAAAGATTTTATTTATTTATTTGACAGAGAGAGAGAGAGAGCGAGAGCAGGAACACAAGCAGGGGGAGTGGGAGAGGGAGAAGCCTGCTTCCTGCTGAGCAGGGAGCCCGACGTGGGGCTCGATCCCAGGACCCTGGGATCATGACCTGAGCCGAAGGCAGACACTTAACGACTGAGCCACCCAGGCGCCCTTCTTGGACTATTTTAAAGCAAATTCCATATATCATGTAATTTCATCCACAAGTATTTTTTTATGTATCTCTGATACAAACATTTTTAAAAACAATTTCATTGCCATTTTCATAACTAAAGAATTAACAATAATTTCTTCATTTTTGATATAGTCCATATTTGAATTTCTCTCATTGTCTCAGATGTGAGTTTTACAAATGGTTTGTTTGTATCAGACCCAATTAGGTCCTCATATTGCATTTAGTTGTTATGTCTCTTAAGACTCTTAGTCTATAGCAAAGCACCCCCTCATCTCCACCTTTTATACATCATTGACTTGTTGGAGGAATTAGGCTATTGTTTTTCTATAGAATTCTCACATTTTGGATTTGGCTATTGCTTATCCATGGTGTTGTTTAACTTATTCCTTCATTCCTTATATTTCCCATAAATCTCGAGGCCTGACTAGATTCAGGTTCAATATCTTAGGCAAATATGCTTCCTGTTGCATTCATCATGTTTTAAGACTCATAATAACAGATTTTACCAAATTGATGGTTTCTGAGCATGGAAGCCTGATTCTTCATTAGAAAATTTTCCATTGGGTCACCCGGGGTAGGGGGTCAGTCCATTAAGCGACTGACTCTTGGTTTCAGCTCAGGCCATGATCTCAGGGTCTTGAGATCCAGCCCTGGGTCGGGCTCCGCACTCAGTGGGGAGTCTGCTTCTCTCTCTCTCTCTGCCCTTCCCCCAGCTCTCTCTCTCTCTTTCTCTCTCTAAAATAAATGAATAAATCTTAAAAAAAAAAAAAAAAGAAAGAAAATTCTCCACTAACCACTCCCCTCCTGGTTTTAGCAACCATGGATGATCATTGCAAAGATCCATTATTTCATTATGGGTTGTGAAATGGTGATTTTGTCAGGCTATTATTCCTACCACTTCATTTGCTGGGATTCTATAAATAAGAACTTTCCATCATTGGCTGTTGGTTATCCTGAAATGCAAGTTAGGAGGCTATTGTGATGGGCTTGGCCTGAGTTTTCATTGCCATGGACTAAGGTGATGGCAGTGATGATAAGGAATAACTGGTTTCAAAACATATTTTGGCAGTAAAACCCTCAGTATTTGCAACCAGTCAGGCGTGGTGAAGAAGTCACATGAGTTACAACTGACCTCTCATTTTTTGGCTTAAATAACTAACTGGTGGAGGGACATGCAGTATGCGGAAATGGGAAAGCTTTGCAGAAACCAGCAACGGGAGAAGACAGAATAACTAAGGAAGGGGACATTGTTGACAAAAGAAAAAGGGGGCCTTCATAACTTGTTTGTTACAATAACTTTTTAGAGAAAAGGAGTTCCCAAAACAAGAAACGACTTTCGTACAATTTTAGAGACAGGAAAATCGTTTGGCAATTATTCAACCAGTTTTGTGTCTGAAATCCCACATCGAGCAGCCTGGTCACGTGGCCGCCCTGACTGAGGCAACCTCAGCCCATGTTATTACAGCAGGGCGTTCGTCCTTCTGAAAGTTAAGGGTCTGTCAGTATTTCCATTATAAACTCCAATTTTCAGCCGTTTATAACTTAGCTATTTTAAAATCACAGCAGGCTGAAACTTGCAAGTAATAAAACATTTTAAAAAATAGATTTAATGCATTTTTGTCAAGATCTAGTTAAAATATTGCCTATTTTTTCTGAGATAAAGTGACTTACAGTTAATATGTTGTGAGAAATGTTTAATTAAAGACACTTATTTTAAGGTTTCTGGAAATAATTACACTTTATGGTGATGTCACATTTCATATGTATAGAGTAAATACGGATGAACCATAAACATTATACTGAAGCAATTTTAATGATAATTATTTAATTATAATTTATTCTAATTATATAAGAAACTGGTATATGCATTATTTTGGATGAATTTCTTTCCACTAAAACTTGTAGATTGGTTAAGTTTTTTTTAGGAACAATAACGTGTTCAATTTTTATTTTATAAATAGGTGTTTTATTATTTTGTGAGACAGAACTTAGTCTCAAAGTTATTGTTCAATTAAAAATATGCCATCTTTTGTTTGGGATGCAGTATTTTGATATTCTTTTAATAATAGAATTTTCTAATATATGGATGCCAATTTCATCTATGGCCAGGAATTCTGCCTTAACTACAAAAACACTCTCTTTCCTTATGAGGAACAGGAAGAAACACACAGAGAGTTACAGAATAAAAACAATGGAATACTATATGCTGGGTAAGGTAGACAATGTAAAGATGAACCAGAAACATGCCCTGCCCTTGCAGGACAATAAAACTAATCAAAAGTAGACCCGGTAAGGCCTCAAAGAGTAAAGCAATCAAAATATAATATGAGATTGTGAAGAGATTCCTTCCATCAGGGGAGATGAGGAAATACTTAGTAGGAGGGTAGAATTTAAGCAGATCTTAAAGGTTGGACAAGGAAGGAAAAGGGGGAAGATGGACATTCTAGACAGGTAAGTGTGGCAGCATGCATGAAGGAAAGGGAACTAGAGAATTGCATGATGTTTATTGGGATGATACCACCATGTTTCTCAGGAATTGAATCACATTTGCCCAACAGATGCTGCCTCTTGGTCTGTTTTAAACATTTCTAAAAAGTGTGTGTGTGTGTGTGTGTGTGCGCGTGTGTGTGTGGGCACATGCATGTGTTTATGTGCACAGCTGACTAACAGGGTAAATTAGATAAATGCAAAATGGACTCCACAAAGTAAGTTCCTTGATGACCAAATTGAATCCTAGAAAGAAACTTTCACTTTGGGGGAAGTTGGCTCATGGATTCTTTCTTGTGGTGACAGAAATATTTCAGTCTAATATAGAGAACACCGATACCATGAAAATACGATTTTTCAATATCTTTAAAACAGTTTATTGTTTAACATACAACAAATTGCCCATATTTACAATGTGTCTATATAGTCTCTCTCTCTATATATATACACACATATATATATATATATATATATATTTTTTTTTTTTTTTTTTAAGAGAGAGAAAGAGAGCAAACCTGTGAAGGGGTAGGGGCAAAGGGAGAGGGGAGAAGGAGAGAGAGAATCTTAAGCAGGCTCCACACACAGCACAGAGCCCAAACTGGGGCTTGATCTCAGGACCCTAAGATCATGACCTGGGCTGAAATCAAGAGTAGGACGCTTAACCAACTGAGCCACTCAGGTGCCCCATGTCAATATACTTTTTAAAATGGCATTGTAAACATAACCCAAACGACTCAATAAGTATAAAATATTTGTCTCATTTTTCAAAAGATTTTATTTATTTATTTTTGAGAGAGAGAAAGCTCACAAGCAGGGGGAGCGGCAGGCAGAGGGAGAGGGAGAAACAGGCTCCCCACTGAGCAGGGAGCCCAATATGGGACTCTATCCCAGGATCCTGTGATCATGAACTGAGCCAAAGGTAGACATTTAACTGACTGAGCCACCCAGGCACCCTATTTGTCCCATTTTGTTTGGAGAATTTCATTCTTGGTTATAATCTGATTGAAGGAAACCTGTATGTGTGCAGAAATAAGGTCCATAGGATGTGCTTGTCCATATCATTTAAAGATGAATTAAGCACTGAGGCTGATAATGAATGAAGAACACACAGGTCTGTGATTCCTTCAGTGGCTTTTGGGAAATTCTGTGGGATCTCATCCATTCAGGCCTCGTGGGGAAGAGAAGACTGATATCTACTTGCCGAAGAGTAACTGGGGAGAAATCTGAGTAAACTGGTTGTCAAAATATAACTTTGAAAAAAAGATTTCATCGACCTTAATAAATTACACCTTGGTTTCATTTTTATCCTTTGTCGTAGTTTTTGGTCTTTCTCTGTTGTTCATGGGAATCCCAAAAAAGGAATCATTTTGAAAGTCTTATCAATACTTTTATTTTTCTTATGCCTTTCAAAATTTTATTTCTAAAGATCCAACCCAGTCCTCTTTGACAAGATTTATTCTGTGTGCTCAGGGAATATTGGTAGACACCCCAGGCTCACTGGCTATAAACTCACTAGAGATTTTTCTAGTGTTGGCAAGCCCAATCATTTGCACTGTCCATCTGTGATATTTTCATCATGCCTGATATCACTGCAATTTCCATCTATAGACCGTGATTGAAAAACACTAAGCACTTGTTTTTCAAACCATTGTCCTTGCCTAGAATGCCTACTCTGTCCTCTTATAGAAGTTCCATTTGGTTTACAAGGCCCACTTACTTAGCAATTATTTATTGAATACCTAATTTGTGCCAGATAATGGTTTAGGCAATGGATAGATAGTGATGAATGACGGGGACAAGATTCCTATTCTCACAAATCTTATGAGAAAGACACTAAACAAGTAAATAACTGAATTTCAGTTAACAAGGGGGAAAATGGTATCTGTGGAGGAGAAGAGGTCTATTTTCATTATGGTAGTCAAGGAAATGTCACTCTGAGGTGACATGTAAGCAGAGAATTGAAAGAAGAGAGAGAAGGAGTGAAAACATATGGTCTAAGGAAAGGTGTTCCAAGTGGAGAGTACATAAGCTGGAATCTTGACATGCCTGAGAATCTGAAAGCTCCAGTTCCATTCCTCCATTTTCAATGAGAAGCTCTGATTTCCCCATCTTGCAATGACCAAACCCTTATAATCATACTTGTCTGCGTGATTCATTTGGCACTGAACATATGGTGTGTTATAATTCTCGTTACCTTTGAAAAATTGAGATGCTTGCTCTCCACTTAAGACTCAGCCCAGGACTTTGTGCTATACTTCTTGATACGCCAATACCAAACATAGTAGCCTCACGAAACAAGCAATCAATATAGACCCATGATCATAATCTGATGTAATGATTTGTGCTATTGTCAAGTCTTCAAGAAGCTTATTAACTCTTGACTCAAGATAGAGTTGGGTAGAGGGTTGAGGTTCTGGCTATTTAAAAAATATATTTAATAAATATATACTGGTTTTGAAAAAACAAGCAAAACCTAAAAATATGCCGTTTAGAGGTATATACATACATATATGGTAAAATTATGTATATAATTATATACATAACATTATTTATATAAACCAGTTTGGTTATGTTAGGTTTGAGATGCCTATCATGTCCAAGTGTAGATGACAATTAAGCAGTTGTACATATGAGTCTGAAATGCAGGAGAGATGTCAGGGATAACAATATAAATTTGGGAATCATCAGCATATGGATGGTATACTATTTATAGTAATGGGAATGGATGAGCTGAGCTTACCTAGAAAGAGAATAGAAAAAGAGAAAGGTAAGTAAAATTTGTAGCAGCCAAGAATTGCAAACCACTGTCTATCAATAGAGAATTGGTTGGATAAATTATGGATTATGCATACCATATATTTTCATATTGCTATTAATAAGAATAAGTTATAGATACATACATTGACTTCATGGGACATTTAATATATGTATTTTAATCCCCCCAAAATAGTTTTCAGAGTAACACGTATAATATGTCTACATATTTATTAAGAAAAACCTACATAAACGGGTATATAAGAAGACATAATAGAAAGATACATTCTAAACTGTGGGGAATAGGAAATTAACTTTTTCCTTCTACACATTTATTATATTTATACTTTATTCATGCAGCTTTTAAAAGAATAGTGAAAGAGGGACATAAGCAAAGTGTCCATAACTATTTAACAACTTAGAATGTAAAGGAATCTCAGAAAGGATAATTATGATAGTAGCCATATCCTACCAGTGCTCCATTTATTCCCCATGTGTCACTTTGCAGCCCTCAACCTTTTTTTCTTGTATATCTGCTCTCCCCGTACTTTCAACTTTCTTCACTGGTAATCCTTAGCTGGGGGACTGTCCTTAGACTGTGAAAACTGCCATGCCACCCAGGAGAGCTGGGAAGTGCCTAGAAATTTATGTCTCCCCAGGGACAGGCATTAACCCATGTCTGATGGGTGAGAAGGTATGAATGTTCCAGCTACCTCGTTCTCTAACGGGACATTCTGAGATGTGATTTGTGCTGTCTCCAGAGCATCTCTGCAGGACTGAGCCAAAGTTCCCTTTCTTAGGATTTGGTTTACTATCACACCCTAATCTCATCTCCTTCCCTTCCTAATTTTGCTTCCCAACTGCCCTTCTGGCATTTTCTGGGAACTCTTCTTGATAAACACTTTTATATGTATCCTTGTCTCAAGGTCTGCTTATGGGGATCCTGGCATAAGACAATGACCCACCTATTTTAAGCGACTATAGATGAAACCTTAACTCCTGAGAGCCCAGGCATCATAGATAGGATAGTGTACTAGGTTAGATGCTCAGATTTCAGGAGATGAGTCCTAAACTCTGTCACTTACTCTCCACGTAGTCTTGGGCAATTTACCAAACTCCATGCCTTTGTTTTCTCATCTGTATGATGGGGTTGATAATAGAACTACTTCATAGAGCTATTTCAAAGAGTAAATAAGATAATGTACTTAAAATGCATATAGAACATTAGGCACTCGATAATGATATAAAAATTAATGTGGATGCTTTATATAAGTATTGGGACTATCTCTATGTATGCAGAGGCATGTCTAACAAAAGGAGGGGTTTCCTTTAAATGAAAATTTATAATAGATATGGACTTTTCTTAGGATGGAAGAACATTATCTTATTATGTATAACTGATGTGAGGTAAACAAAGTTAATACATCATTGATTTTAGTGGGACTTTGCACAGTTTGATTAATATACCATTATTGCATAAAAGCATTCTACATGCTGAGAAATAGTAGCTGGTGTATTTGAATATCATTTGGTATAAAGTTTCAGCATATGCTATTTTCACTGTATGTCTCTATGCATGCATTATCATCTGGTATAAAATAAATCAGATAATGAATCAAAAAAAAAGAGGAAAAATGATATCTCCCTAACAACTATATCACATATTTTAGCACTGAACAGTATATCATTTTGATGTCTTCAGTAACATCATTATGGAAATGGTGCAATGACCACATCCTTTATTGGTCTAGTTTTACTTTTAAGAACCTTAACTGATAGCTTAGAGTAATTCAACTGTTCTCTTATCTATGTAAGAACTTACTATCCTGAAGCCAATTTTTCTTGGACCCAATACCATGGAATTACTTTATATGTGAACCAATTTTATAATAATGTCTGGGCTCTATAAAATCCCCCCGATTGGGGTTCAAGCAAAGCTAGCTGATATTAAATTGTATTTATTACAAACAGCACATTTCCTGGTAGTTTTTAATTTCATTTTGTATTAAAATCCCCTTGTAATTGCTGTCATTCTCTTTATGTTTTTCCCCTAATTATTCTGACTAGAGTAAACTCTCAATTATTCAGGGACTGTATAATCTGTAGATTTTCCAAATCCTCTCTTTTTAATTGTCTTTTACTGTACATTCTTAACCATTTAAATGTTTTCTATTCTAATAATTAACCAAATCATAAATGGTAGTAGAGTGAGAAGCTCATATTAAAATAAGCAGTTTTTTATTTTTATAAAAACTCCTGGTAAAAAGTATGATTCCAATGAATGCATAAAATGAAAATTTTAATCATTTGTGGATCTTAATCCATTCTCCACCATCATTTATAATTTAAAGTTAGAATTCTACACTTTGTTCTTAAATATGATAATTTTACCAAGAGCAAAACTTCAAGAGTTTTTTGCTTTTGGGTTTGTTTGGTTTTTTGTTTGTTTGTTTGTTTGTTTTTAAAAATCTAATATCCCATTCCATACCACCCATTACTAAACTGCATATAGCTTGAGATAATGGAGGTTGGAGGCTTTGTTCACAAATTTGAAAGGATTAAGGAGTTCTTAAATAGAACAGTCCTTGAATCGGTTTAGAAATTAAGCTGAAATGAGAGGTTAAGGACAAATATCAAAATAAGCAATAGTTTGTAGCCAATCAAAATACTCTTAGTTATGTTCTGAGCCCATTACTTCAGAAAAAGTTTTACCTTAAGGATATGGTTATGTGGGCAAAATGTATGCATGGGGATCTTAATCTTCACTTATGTTTTCTCTCACTAACTTCATGTCTCTTTGACACCAAGATATTTTTATGTTGCCCCCGGACTCTGGAGAAACACCCCCTGTCCCCAATCCCATTATCCAACCATCAATAATTGAACACTCAACTATTTTCCTTTCACTCTACACACGTCAGGATTTCTATTCCCTTTTCCTGTTGATCTTTTCTGGTGACCAAAATAATACAATAAATAGATTCATACTGAAGGATGGTTATGGCCACCTGTAAACCTCCCCATCTCCACTCCATTCTCCTTTTAAGAAAATTTGCATTAAAAAGAAAAGATCTGTAAACCCAATGGAGCTTTGAATTCCTTTAATTTCTGGAAGTTGAACAAAGGACAGAATGTTCTGCTGCCATGCATGTTTCTGTAAATGAATAAACTCAAATGATATTGATAAGTAGAAGAACAATGTCAGAACATAGTGTGGATATTGGTTGGTTTATTCATACTACCAGGCAACAACCACTGAACAGAAAGTACACTGACACACTTGAACACAACTAGTCAAAAAGGAATGTATCACACCCTATGTTCTTCCTCTTGGCATGGTTTGGCCACATGTTCGGCCTTGAAATGTTTATTAAACCTCCACTCCATTTTTGTACATTTTGCTTTGTCTCAGGAACTCTTCTTTTTGCTCTTCCATCAGGCTGTCTTATTACTGCAGTGTTTATTAGGATTAACATCTTTTTTTAACTGCTGTTATTTTTATTGGTATTCTTAGTACTCCTGGTTACAAAGTTTTGATTGTCCACCCAACCAATTTTCTCTAAGTTACTTTTAGTGCACAATTTTGCAGAATGTGATGTGATTTTCACAAATATGTACATCATATGATTGCAAGAACGCCTATTAAGCACTTTAAAAAGTATGGGGAGGATTTACTTCCATCCCACCTTCCTTTTTGTGCAGGGGGCAGCCTGGAGAAAGGAGGAATGTTTTCTTTCCTTACAGCTCTCTGTATTCTAAAATGTCTGTTATAAGTGATTTTTATTTTATTTTATTTTATTTTTTTAAAGATTTTATATATTTGAGAGAGAAAGAGAGCACAAGCAGGAGGAGGGGCAGAGGGAGAGGGAGAAGCAGACTCCTCCAGGAGCAGGGAGGAGCAGGGAGCCCGATGTGGGACTCTCGATCCCAGGACCCCGGGGTCATGACCTGAGCTGAGGGCAGATGCTTAACCTACTAAGCCACCCAGGCACCCCATATAAGTGATTGTTTTTAAGAGTTAGAAAGGTAGCTACTTGATCAACTGAAATCTTCATCAGTCTTTATTCCAAGTTATTACTAGAAATAACGATGATTGTTATCACCAAAGCTCCCAAAGAAGCACAATTCCAATGTTACTGGTCATGTCTTTTTATTAAAATTTTGGCTTTAGTAAGGTCCAGATTTTTTGTTTCAAATGTCTTATCCTACAAGCATATATAATAATTTTGAGAAATAGTCTCATTAATCATCGTCCTCCTTACCATCACATTTTTCTCTGAGGATCTCTTAATCTATGTGATGACAAGTAACACTTTTGCACTTGAGAGGAATTTTAAGGTTAGAGCCGACAAAAGGGCTGGCTTCTCATCTTTGCTCCAGCAGAGGTGAGATTTAGTTGGATGATGTCTTTCCAGGTTAAAGAATGTGTGCAAACTACTGATGTAGGTAATTTTATTCCCCTACTGTATCCAAGTTGAGGGTAGCATTTGCTTATTTATCATAGAACTTAATTGTTAGATGGTTGGTGTTTATTAAATCATTAAATGAGTGAACACTTATTTCACTGGATGCCAGTACTTATAGTCAGAGCTCGACTTTTCTTTGCTACTGCAGTGAGCATTGTTTCTTGGGGGCCTCAGAAGGAATGCCACACTTAGCCCTGTTAGGGAAACGGGTACATGGTGTATTCTATGAATACCTAATAATGTCAACCTTGAGATCCTATATACCGAAGGTGGCTCTTTCAGGTCTACAAGATCGATCTCCAATGGAACTTTTTTAAACTAAGAAGTTGTTTGGGGATAGGAATTAAGATACTTGTGTTCAACTGTCAAGAATTAGTTATATAACCTTAGGGAAATGCTTCAATATCTGTGTCTTTTTCCTAGTATATGAAGTGAAGGTAATCACCTGCCCTCCCTAACACCTACAGCATCCCAAGTAGCCCATTATCGTTGACGTATTTTCCTTTTTGGTTTATCCTATGAACATACCTACTTGGAAGCAAAACTATGTTTTATTGTTTTGTATACCTAAGTGCTTATCACAATGACTGTTATCTGGTATACTCAATAAAATGTCCATTGGTTCAGTGAATTAACGTAAATATTTGGAAAGTTTCACAGTACTAAATAAATGTAAGCTGTCTGAAGAAAGCAGGTAGAACTTCATCATGTTTTTCCCTCCTTAGGGCTGACAGTTATTCCTGTGGTCCAAATGACCCTAGGCAATCCAGCTCACACAGAGACTGCACAGTCCCTGGATATTGGAGCATGTCACGCTCTCATCCTTCTGGAAGTGTTGTCACTCCAAAGGGCTTGGATCATCTGGTGTCCAGTCATACACTGTCCATCATACACAGCCACGCTGATACTGCCAAACAAACCTGTAAGAAAATCAAAATGCTGAATATTTATTCTGTAGAGGAGTGGCCAAATGCTGCAGGTTTGCATAGTAGTTTTCTGTAATTACAACAGCTAGGAATCACTGAGATTTTATTTTGTACCAGGTACTATGTGCTCGCATGTATTAACTACATGTATTAACTACATTCCCTGCATTACATGTATCACATATGATTGTTCTACTGTTTGCATGAGAGCCCTGGAGAAAAACAGAGGTTAAGTATTTTGCCCAAGGTCACACGGTTATAGTGGGGAGCCTAGGTTCCAGCAGGATCTGTCTGGCTCAAGTCCTAGCTTTTAGCCATATGCTATGCTGCCACTTGACTAATTGCTTTAGCAGCTATATTTTTATAATTCATTTTTCTTTTGGGAAACAGTAACAAGAATATTAAAGCTTACTTTGCCTAAATATGAAATACTTTTTGCTTCTACAGTTACTCTGTTTTAACTGGTGCTCTCTTTGCATGCTTATACTGGTGACAAGAACTCTATAATACACGCATATTTATAAAAGATATATTTTTTTTTTTTTAAAAATGGAATTCAGGGGAATGCTTTTGTCTGCTTATACAGCAAAGGGATTCTTTTAAGAAGTTAAATAACATCAGAAATCTACCCAAAACCATACACTAAAATTCTAAATAAATGTTCATCTTATAATATATAGTTGACCCTAAAAAAAAGGACCTATTTTATACCTCTAGCTTAAATCAGGCCTACCTTGCTATGACTGCATCATTTACATAGACTGTTAACTATCAAAATGGTGACAACTATCGCTGTTATTGCTTGGATCTTGTAAAGTCATTGATTTTGTATGTTTCCCTTCGTAATGGAAGATCTCATGTGTTAACATCAAATTTTAGCAAATTGGTTATAATACTTTGGTACTTTAATATGCGATGAATAAAGGAGAAAACTCAGTTACAATAAACAAAACTATGTTGATCACTTCAAAGACCACTTTTTCACACCTGCTATTAGCATACAAAAGCTACCAGTATGAAGAAAAAAACATACATTAAGCATAAATTACCCTGAAGCTATATCCTGAAGGGGTTGTAACACTTTTCTTAAGAACTGACAATATTAAAAAGGCAAAAGCATTATAAGTCACAGTACACAAGACTTCTTACTTCATCTATAAAAATAGAATGCCAATGTTTTATTTGCCACAGGGATAAGGAGGGAAACATCCGTAAAATAAATTTGATAACATGACTCACACTTCATTACAAATGATTTTCCGAAATTCACAACTTTAACATTTGGCTGAGCTAAAAAGAAGAAAAAAAAAACCCAACAACGCTAAAAAAGGAAATTTCACTTGATGTAAGTAGGCCAGATCACCTGATCTCTTTAAATGAGAGTTAAAATGAGTGCACTTCTCTAGCTGGGAAAATATTTTCTTTAATTTAGAGAGCCTAAACAATTTACCCAATATAATGAACAAACCCTTGGGTTAGGTTCAGAAAACCTTCTATCAGCTGGTTTAATAAAAATCACATAAAACTCTATTATGTAACATACATGAAACAGTTTCTTCGTTAAATCTTAATAATAAAGAATAAAAAAAAAACCCCATACTACCACTTCAGTGTCTTTCAGATCTTTTTCTCCTAAATGTACCTTCTAGATTTTTGGGGTATGCTGCACAATTATATATTTGTGGAGATGTGTGGAGAAATGTGTTCAACTTTAGCACCCTATGGAAGTCATAAGTGTAAGAACAGGGTTATTCAGACTCCTTCCTCACTCTTCTCCCTCTCATTACCAGAAGCAAAGTTTATTTAAAAAAACAATGAGGAAGAAGTACTGAAGCCTAGAGGCACCTAGGAAAGGAGGGAATTTAGAGAATGATAGAATATGGCTCTTGAGAGAGATATTTAAGTCATACTGGAAATTTATGGACTCTACTAAACCCCTTTACCCTTCTCCCTGGCTTCAGATTTAGATGTGAGGTGTCAGGGAAGTGCATGAGCCTTCATAAACTGGTATTTTCTCCTGTGTGTTTGCTTTCTTCCCGTGAAACAAAAGAAATAGAAATACAAGTGCTTGGTACCACATGCTTTTGAGACTTAAAAAAGCCCATTAATAAACAAGTTGTTTCCATCGTTGGGGGTACCGGGATTCACTTTTTAAATAAATTTCGCCAGAAGAATCTCCTCGAAGGGAGACTGAAGTCACTCTCCCTCCCCAGGAGCCACGAGGGAAAAGGGAGACAGAAGATATT
Organism: Phoca vitulina; assembly: GCF_004348235.1. Taxonomy (NCBI): domain Eukaryota; kingdom Metazoa; phylum Chordata; class Mammalia; order Carnivora; family Phocidae; genus Phoca; species Phoca vitulina. The sequence continues at coordinate 12,922,067 of NW_022589705.1, forward strand.
GCCCCCTACTTGCACGTGGGATCTCCCTTTCTCCTCCGACCCCCCGCCGCCTCTACCACGCAGGTCTGGGCGCCTCGGGAGGTAGCTGGGAGAAAAGGCAATGCTCAGTCCTCCATGGCAAAGTCTTTGGTCTTTTCCTCCTGGTCGCCTACTTTGTAGCGCAGTAGCACGCGCAGGAGACGGTGGTTATCCCGGGAGGGCAGCAGCGTGATCTCTCCGGAAATGTCCGTATCTTGTTCCACTTGCACAGGCTCGTTCAGGTAGAGGAGTGCCTGCTTCCAGTGCGTGACGGGGTGAAAAGGCGAGGTGGACAGCACCAGGGGTTTCTCCGAGTCCCCTCCGGGGAAGGTCACCTGGAACCAGATGGCAAAGCCGTGCATGGGCGCTGAGCCGTAGCAACTGAAGCGGAAGCGCCCGCCCACCCCAGCCTCCAGCTCCTGCTCCAGGCCGGTGCGGGCCAGCTCCAGCTGAGCAAAGCACTGCGGCCGGGCCAGTACGTCCTCCCCGGACAAACCCTGCACCACGATCTCCGAGTGGCCCATAAGGCAGCGCGTGGCGAAGCTCTCCAGACAGCTCATGTCCACCCCGTAGAGCTGCTTCACCTGGCTCCAGAAGCCCAGGCGCAACTCCAGCATCTGGTCGCTGATGGGCGCCACGAAGAGCTCGGCGGAAGCCGGCAGGAGAAGACCGCCCTCCTTCAGCCACTTGGTCCGCGCGTAGAGCACAGAGCTCAGCATAGACTCGTGCAGGAGTCCGTAGCCCATCCACTCGCTCACGATGGCATCCACCTGCTCCGGCAACTCCACCGTCTCCACCGGCCCCGGCAGGACGTGCACCCGATCCTCCAGCCCGTTGAGCCGCACGACCTCCCGGGCCTGTTGCCAGATGGCGCTGGCCTCCACCGCGTACACGCGCCGGGCCCCGGCCTGCACACAGAAGATGCTAAGAATGCCGGTGCCCGCGCCCACGTCCAGCACAGTCTTGCCCCGCAGTCCTGCCCAGTTCCGCAGGATGCCCAGGCGGTAGGCATCGGTCCGGACACGGTCCGCAATCATCTCCTCGTGGACCGATATGTCTGAGTAGCAGTCATAGTATAGCTGGTCCCGCTCCCGCCTAGCCCTCCGGGGTCGCGGCAGGGCCGCCTCCTGCTCTCCGCCATCTTCCTCTTCAGTTCCCTCCCCTCCTTCGCCGCCACCCCCCGACTCAAGCTTCCTTCTCTTGGGCTGCGACATCTTGGCGGCTCCGACCGACTCCCGGCGGGCGTTGCGCGGCTCCGCGCGGGCTCCGGGAAGCGGGGGCTTCTGGGACTTGTAGTGTCCGCTCGCACCTCCCACTTCCTGGGGGGGCGCCGGGAGGTTGCTGCCGGAAGCTTCAGAGCTCCAGTCAACTCTTGGCTCCTCTGAGGTCCTGGAATCCCTTTCCCACCCGCCACACCCAAATAGTATGGCCCTGTACATTCCTCCTCTTTCCCTTAGCTCCTCAATTCTCTTTTGCTTTCACTCCCTTCCTGAAGTCCACTCGACCGCAAGACCAAAAACCCACGCTTGTCGTGTCTTCTCCACTCCCTGATATTATTACACCGAATTGATCTGGGCGACGCCGGTCACACACTGCCACCTCACCTGGACCGTTACTGCTCTTAAAGCTCTCCAGATGGAGATTTAGAAATTGCACTGCACGTTTTCCTTTTCTGTTTCCGTGGAGTTAGGGTGCAAAGAAGGTGTAAATACAACAAAGAAAACCCCTGACGGTGTAAAACTTTGGTTCTGATTCCAATGAGACCACAAGTTAACTGAAAGATTGGGACAAATTATGTGACTACTCTTGCCTTCAATGACCCACGCACACACCAGCAACGACGAATCTTCATTGCAGTCAAATTATGTTTCTGGTCTCTATTTCGGGAGAATACTTGGCTCTTAGTCCTGCTATGGTAATTCAGTGGCTCTTTCAAGAGGTAAATCTCGGAAGGGTCCAGACTAAAGAACAGTTGAAAAGCAAAGGTGATGTGATACAGTGCAACTCAGTGCCAGTTGTATTCTGGTAACCAATTATGATTTTTAACTTGAGAAGTAACTGAATCCTTCCTCCCTTGTGATTACTTTTCCACAGCAACTCTTTTTTTCCTGTGTGATTGTTTGTCTGGGCCAGATTGGAACTCTTCCTCTTCTGTTTGTCTTTCAGTCAACTGTCAGGTGTTAATTTCTTCCCTCTGTGTTGTTCATTATAGAAATAAAATATACTTTGAAATATGTGTGATGTCTATATGAGTGTCTGTGTTCCTAACACTGTGAGAATAAAATTTTCTCCCAGCCCCAAAAAAATGACATTGAAGAAAATTGACTTTTATTTTCTTGTAGTCTTGAACTATGTCTGTTTAGCCAATGGGCCTGTATTTCTTCTCTGGGGGAAAAAGTTCCTTCACCGCATTCTCTCTATTAATCCTTCATTTAATGGAATAGGTTTATTGACCTAGCATCCTCTGCTGTACTTCTAACTTAGGGCTCTCAATTCTTGCTCTGCAGTAGAGCAGCTTTTAAAAAATACCCATGCTTGTGTCTCACCTCAAACTAATTAAATCAGAACCCCTTCATGAAGCCTGGGCATATAGTTTTAAAAGCTCCCCCGGGGAATTTGAATGTGCAGCTAGAACTACTGTTTCTCACTAAAATGATCTTAGTTAAATCTTGCTTCATTATTTTCATTGGGTAAATTATCTTTTTTTCAGTGGCCCGGGCTCAACCATTTAAGGCTAAAAGTCCTTAAAGCAGTTTCTCTCTCTTTCTGCCCAATTTGATATCTTGTTTTAAGAAAATAGAAGCACAGAGCAAGCCATGGAGTTGTAAGCACAGAGTTGTAAATGTGACCACTTTAATACATTACTTCTAGGCTGTTACTTAATTCATACTTCTCCCATTCTTTCCTTCCTCAAAATCTTTTCCTTCCCTTTTTAAATGCACTCACTCCTCCAACCAATTTTCAATTCACTTACTTATGGTCTCTTTTAAGACCATTCTGAATATAAGTTTTGTTGGTTCTACCTCCAAAATACATCTTGAGTCCATCTTCTTTTCTCCTTCTCCACTGCCAACACCCTAGTCTAATCTTCCATCTTTGCTTGCCTGGAAATCAGTCTCCTAAAGAGATGGCTCAACTTCTAATCATACCCCTATCTAATCTGTTGTCCACATAGCTGTAAGAATGAGCTTTAAAAAACCCAAATTAGACCATGTCATTCTCCAGTAACTTCCCATTCTAGTTACTGAAACAATCCAGTATTTTCAAATAACTTCCCATCTCATCTCATGCTGCCCTTCCCAAATCATGGGGCTCAAGCTATACTGGCCTTTAACAACAACCTCTTTCCTGGCTCAGGTCTTCACGTATGCTCTTCTAGGACCCGGGACATTGTTTTTCTCCTTAGTACTTGACTTCAGTGGCTTCCTCTCATCCATCAGGTCTCAACGTAAATATTACCTTCTGAGAAAGGCCCTCCTTGGCTACCTTAAATATTATTTCCTATTACTGTTTATTTCTTTCATAGCTTTTACACTTTGTATGCATTTCGTTTACTTGCATATTTGTTTTTGTTTGTTTGTTTTTGTAAAATATAAACTCTAAGGGGCTTGGACTTTTGTTTTCTCACTATTGTAGTTCCTAGCGCTAGAACAGATCCTGGGGCACACAGAGTGCTCAGTAAATAGTCTTCAATGAAGACTGTTGTGGACAGAGTTAAATAGCTATTCATAGGGAAGGGAGAAGAATTTTGTTTTTTGTAGTTCAGTATAACAATTTGACTCTAGTAAATTCTGAGATAAATCCAGATATAGATTGAATTTAGGATGTGCCCAGATGTGAGAGTTGTTTTATTTTCAAACACTCTTAACCCTTCTAGACAGAATAATGGTAAGCCCAAAATATGCCTAGAGTAGAGAAGAAATGGCCTGTAACACTTTCCCTTCTTGCACATTGGCTTGATATAGAGAAGGACTTCTTTACTCATCTTTTCTACCACATTGAGTTGTTTTAAGTAGGAAAGGGACCTAGATCATAGTCCTCCTGTAAGTAATGTGGCTCCAGCAAACCACCTGGATGGGAGAAGAGTTGGAGGTCAGCTGGAAGAGCATTGTTTGTATTTCCATTTCAGTGGTCTATCACCACATCCATTTGATGCTCAAACCCAATGTTTTTCAAACAAATGAATCTTGACATTGATTTAATACACCTTCACCAACATTAAAAAAAGGAAATAGAATAGAAAATATCAAATACATAAGATGAGTAAAGGTGAGTATTAAGTTAAGTATACTATATATGTATTTCTTGCTCTAGGTTATAGTTTGAAAGTTTGAAATCCACAGCTTGCTGTTCTCCAAAAGCACTGTGAATTTTTACATGTCGGTACCTTTGCTCTGGGTTTATCTTCTCACTCATCTTTTTAGATAATCCTCAAACGTTATCATTTATCTGTAGCTTTTTCAACCAGTCTGTGACTGATAATACTTACATATAATTCTTTTTTTCACTTATCCCATTGTACCACAGCCACTTACATATCTGGCTTTTCCGTGCCAGATGGTGGATATTTGAACGTCAAGATTTTGTATTTTTCACTTTTACATTGAGAACCTAGTGCATTGTGCTGGAATCTGCACCTTTCCCACATTCCTGATTGTTGGTCCTGAGTGCACATGGGATCATAGATGTGTTTTGTACGACTGGGAGAACCATGATTAATTTTCTGCGTCATGCACATTTATGTATTTATTTATTTGTTCAATAAATATTTTGGGCTTCTACTCTGCATTAAATATTTGAGAAACAGAGAAATATCAACAAACAAAAAGACAAAAATCTCTACCTCCACGGAGCTTATGTTTTTGTGTTAATATGATGTTATTTATCACTTACTTTGCCTTACTTAAGCAAATTTTTAGACCACTTTTAATTCTCAACTTTCTTTCCTGTATTATTTTATCTTGAGTTTGCTGATGTGATTACCTCCCACAAATACTTATTTCAAATTCTTTTCCTCTTTAATGTGAAGGTCTGTTTAAAAATGTATTTTAAAGCCTTGTATAAGAAATGAAGGTAGTTCCTTCAGGATTTCAAGAAGTCATTGTAATTCTCAACGTGTATGTTGGGGAAGGGTAAAGGAGCAGTGACATGAAAAATGTTATAAATATCTCTTTGATATGAATATTCATTAAATGATGTAGTTCTTACCAATCCATAGTGACTTGGAAGCTGTCGGCATAGAAAGAGGCACTTCTACTTAAAAAAAAAAAAAATTCCTTTGTAGAAAATGAAGGCAAAAGGTGGTGGGTTTTGTATTTAAACAAATTGGAACATCAAACATAAAAAGCCTACATATATGTTATTCTCTTGATGTATATAGTGTCTTTCCATGGAATATTGGCCCAGCTATTAAACCCAATACTAAAAAAGATGAATAGCAAATTCATAGCCGCCTGATGATATTATGATGAGTAGTTGTAATTCTTTTAAAAAATGTTTGTATTGAACTGTTTATGTAGTCCCAACAAAGATACTTTGAACTTAATCCATAATTATCAATTTGGTTTAAACTTATTGAGCCCTCTTAAAATATTGAATGTGGTACTTTAATAATTTCAAGTACAAATATTGTTTATGACATTTTAACAATTTCTACTCTAAATCATGCCACTATAATGGAAATAGTACAAAAAGCCCCAGGAATGTAAATTATAATATGGGGAAAGTAACATATCAGTGCATCTATGAATTTAGCATTTGCTCATCTGCCAAAGGAGTAATGAGAATCAGGTAGCTTAATGAAAATCAGGTATTAAGCTTAATGAATATTATTTAATAAGATCTTCCTCTCTCTCTTGTTTCTTTTATGAAAACCTTTAATATGAAAGTTGCTTCAACCAGATGCTTGTGGTCTCATAGCATTTTGCTACTGAGGACATTTCAAGTGCATAGAAGTCAATGTAGTCACAGGAGATCTATGATTCCCAAATTGTGGTTTCTGGATCAACAGTGTTAGCATCACTGGGGAAATTGTTAGAATCATATAAGCATGAACCTCACTCTGTATCTAATGAGTTAGAATCTCTGGGGTTAGGGTTCTGCATTCTTTGTTCTAACAGCCCTTCTGGTAATTCTGGTGCATGCTGAGATTTGAGAAGGACCACACCAGACAATTTGAAGCATTATCAGAACCAGTGTAAGGCCAGGTGGAGTTTATGGAATGGAAGACCTATTGTTTTTTGTTTGGTTGGTTTTTTCCTATTGCTGTGTAACAAATTACTACCAACTTAGCAGCTTAAAACAACAAACACTTTTTATCTCCTAGTGTCTGTGGGTCAGGAGTTCAGGCACTGATTCACTGGGCGAAGCTGGATTTCACTCTGCAAGCGGGAATCAAGCTGTCAGCCTGGCCGCATTCCTTTTTGGAGATTGGGATTCTCTACCAAGCTCACGTGGTTGGCAGAATTCAGTTTCTTGCTGAGGTAGGACTGAGGAGTCCTTCCTCTTCCTGATTGTCAAACAGGGGCTACTTCCAGCTTTTAGAGGTTTCTGGCAATTCCCTGCCTTGGGGCCCTGGCTCTCTCACAGCCTGACAGCTTACTTCCTCAAGGCCAGCAGAGGAAGTTTTCTGACCTTGGGGAGGGCCCTAGTCCAAATCATTCTCCTGTTCCCACCCTCTATCTTCCTTTGGACTAAAAATCAACCGATTGGGGACTTCAATTACATCTGGAAACGAATACTTTCAGTGGAGAAAATGGTTCAGGGTAAAGAGACAGAGGGTGTGTTCCTACTGAAGCTTCATACATATTGTGACATCTCTGCAAATAAGTCTATGTCTCAGAGAACTATGGGTGTGGCTCATGGCATGCAGAGATGACTGCATCCAATAGATCAGAAAGTTCTGAACAAGCTGTGACCCTATCTGAGCAGAAAATTTTAATGCAGCTAGCTGCACAGATTGCCTGTCACTTTTGGGTTTCTGAACCCTGCTATGTGAAGCAGCACACTCCAAATAGTGGCTACTTTGCTAGTCTGGGCCCAAGAAATGAATACTCCTACAATGAAGCCAAGCTGAGCCTAAGGGAACCCCGGAGAACCTACTAGATTGCAACTCCCATGTCACGGAAGCCAGGAACAAAAAAATTTTATTGTGGTGAGCCACTGAGATATTGGGGTTGTTGCTACAGCAAAAACGAAGCTGACTTATGCAAATATACATACAGAATGAATTCTCATTCTAGGATCACTGCCCAGGTCAAGACAGAACACGACCAGTGCCAGAAGTGTCCTGGCGTCCCTCCAATCCTGTACTCTTCCTCTTTCCCGAAGGTATGTGTCCTCATAATACTGTAAAATGATTCAGTGACCTGGTTTGTGAGCTTCATATACATCTGATCATGCGTATGTGTTCCCTTGTGTCTGATTTCTTTTGCTCACCGTTGTGGTTGCGAGATTCATCCATGTGACTATGTGTAGTAGTATTTTCTTCACTTTCACTGCTTTATTTTATTATTGTACAAATATACCATAATTTGTTTAACCAAGTTTCTGCTGTTGTACAGATCCTCTGAGATGGAGATAATCATTCCTACCAGGCATTTTGTAGTGTCATTTTTTCCTGTACAGTTCTTTTGACTCTTAATATTTTCTACTTTACATAAATAATTTATTTTTATTATCTTATTATATATTAAGTGCCTAATAATAGCTAAAACATATTGTGTTTAACATGTGCTAGGCATTGCCTAAATGTTTTATATGCATTATTAATTCATTCATTTATTTGTTCATTCAACAAAATTTACTGACTACCTGATACTCTGTATCAAAAGTGTAGGGATAAACAAGACAGATAAAAATCCTGTTTCTATGGATTTTATGTTTTAGGGAATACTCTCTAATTCTCAAAATCTATGGGGTGTATATTATTACCCCTATTTTCACAATTTCTCCAGTCTCTCCTTGCCCTCTGTGAATGGGGGCCAGTTTCAGATTTCACCCAAAGAGCTTCCAAATTTGTGAGCAAACAATTGGCAAGCCAGCCAGGAGACCAGAGAAATGAATCTTGGGAAAGACGTACGGGGACAGAAATCCCAAGTTGGCCATCCACCTCTATGGGGGGAGAGGTGGCATGTAAGACGCTCATGGACCTCCATATGAGTACAGGGATGCCTTAAAAATGCCTGCTGGTTTGATGTGCTCGTTTGAGGAACTGCAGATAGCGCACTGGGGCAAAGAAGGGAAACGAATGGTAACTGCAAGGGGCTGGCCTCTACCGTGGGCCGATCGGCTGGCTAGCAATGACAAACTAGAGATGGAAGCCAAGTTAGAAAGCTGAAAGAAGAGCTGAGGTTAAAAAAGGACATGTGGGTGTCTACTGCTCAGCTTCAGGGCTGGCAGACAAGGTAGGAGGGTAGGATAATAAGTTGGAGAACTTAGTGTGCTGTTTTGCAGAGCTAAGAGGGTACAGCCTGCTGTGGATTAAGGTTTAAGCTCTTGTGACAAAGCCTGATTGGGACACCAAGAGGTGGAAGCCCCAGAAAGTAAGGAGAGGGAAGAGGAGGATATGACTGACAGTAAAACAGACAAAATGTTCCATGCTGTCCTACCTCTAATACAAACACAATAGCACAGCACAGCCCAAACAATCCCAGCCAGCAGGGCAGTCCCCAATTTAGGATACAATCATGATGAAAGAATATACTCCCACTGAGCTTATTGATTTAGCTGCCAAGTTCCAGCAGAAGGCCAGGGAAAGTATTTCAGCATAGTTAGTGTGGCTATGGGATGTAGGGCGGGAGCGGGGTGGGGGGGGTCGGGGCCGGGGGGATGATGACATTTTTCTGACCAGGTAGGAGGCACAGAAAATGAGCATCCCACACACCCTGCCCTCTGGCAGGACCTGCATGGTGCTCGGGTGTTCAAGGTACTCAGTCTGTTATGGATTGGACTGTTTTAGTCTGCAGGAGGCCTGGCCCATTGAAGGGGATCTCTGGGCAAATGGAATGCTAGCAATCTATAGAGAAAGTGCAACAAAGTTTCAGGAAGTTGGGAATGAGACAGGCCATCTGTCTTTGAAGTCTCTGACTGGGCCACATTCACTGCAGGAATGGAAGCCAATATCCTCCAGTCTGAACCCAGGACCTGGTATGGGACGCTGAGATCCATGCCGAGTCCAGTCATGGGACAGAACATTTATGATGTTGAGCAATCCATCACTGATCTGGGGGGCACTGACAAATCCCAGGAAAGTACCAGTTGTGGGAAAGACTTGAGACAGAGATGGGACTTGAAAAACCAAAGGTTATCCCAATCAGCTGTAAAGGATCCTATAAAAGTAACCCGGAAGCAAATATGGTTTGACCTCCTGGCTGCTGGGACTCCACCTGGAAAGGTAGACCGACAACCCAATACTGTGTTGGTCAGCCTGTGGAAAACCTGGAAACCCAAACGACAGTTCAAACCTGCTCCACCTGCCCCTCCCATCGCTGATGCCCCCATCTACTCCAGGAGAAGCCTTAGGGGTATAGTCCTATTTGGAGTGAGTGCCTCCCACACACCAAGTATAAGATGCAGGCCAATATTGCCTCTAGGTGAGGGCCAGTGGGGGTGATCAGAGAACTCATATTGAGAAATAAGCAAAAAGTGATGGTTCTGGTTGATACTGGGACCAAATGTACTCTAATATATGGTAACTCTTTGAAGTTTTCTGGCCCCTTCCTCACCATCTGTGGTTACAGAAGATAAATGGTTATGGTCAGGAAGTTCCCTTCAACATTGTAAGTTAGGCATTTTCCCCCACAAAAATATGAGGTTTTAATCTATCTAATACCAGAGAGCACATTGGGCAAATTATTGCAAATCCTACAAGATTTGCAAACGTCTATCGGTGAATTCTGCCTCTGGGTTAGAGTAATGAAGCCGGGGCTGAAGGGAAACACCAACTGGGAACCAGTAAGTCTACTGCCCCTGTGAAAAATGGTAACAGACAAACAATATAAATTGCCTCAGGGCCTAAGGAAACAGGAAAAACTATCCCAAAACTGCACCCCAAGTGGTTATTCTGCACTCTGCCTATAGCACTTTCAATAACCCCATATGGCCAGTGAAAAGACAGATGGATCGTGGAGAATGACTGTGAACTACTGAGAACTGAACAAGGTAGTGCATGCCATTGTGCCCAACATTGCTACCATCTTAGATACTTGGCTGTGATCCTAGGAGTGTACCATGTTGTACTGGACTTAACAAATACTATTTTCAGTATGCCCCTGGCCAATGAATCACAAGATCAATTTGCCTTCACATGGGAGGGACAACAATGGACCTTTCTTTCTTTTTCTTTAAATTTAATTTAATTTAATTTACATTCAATTAATGTATAGTGTATTATTAGTTTCAGAGGTAGAGTTCAGTGATTCATCAGTTGTATATAATACCCAATGCTCATTACATCACGTGCCCTCCTTATAATGCCCATCACCCAGTTACCCCATCCCTTTATCCCCTTCCCCTCTAGCAACCCTCAGTTTGTTTCCTATGGTTAAGAGTCTCTTTTGGTTTGTCTCCCTCTCTGATTTCATCTTGCCTTCCTTTATGCTCTTCTGTTTTGTTTCTTAAATTCTACATATGAGTGAAATCATATGATAATTGTCTTTCTCTGACTGACTTATTTCGCTTAGCATAATACCCTCTAGTTCCATCCATGTCATTGCAAAGTTTCTTTTCTTTTTTTAAAGATTTATTTATTTATTTTAGAGAGGGAGAGAGAGAGCATGAGGGGAGGGGCAGAGGGAGAAGGAGAGAGAATCTCAAGCAGACTCCATGCTGAGCATGGAGACTGGGCAAAAGATATTGAATGGAGTTTCCATCTCCTCTATAACCTGAAAGCAGCAGGGATGGTAGAAAGGAAAAATGGAATATTAGAGCAGCAGATTAAATTACTAACAGGTAAAATCACACATTAGCTGAGTGGATTAAAGTACTGCCCCAACCTATAATACATTTGAATGCTCAACTAAAAGGGCCCGTTGCCTCATATGCCAGACAGTGGACCCCTCCCAAGACACCCAACAATGTAAAGGTATGGAAATCTCAGGAAACATCCATTGCCCAGACCCTCACCAAGGATCAACATGCTGTGCTGCTGAGAACACCAAGCCCTATGATGCCTGGGAAAGGCATTGTCTACTGGAATTTGCAATGGGATGTCCCACAAGGATGGGTGACTTACTTTGCATCCCTGGGTAAGGGAGAACTATTCAATTTCCAATCCTGTTTTCTGGCTGCAAGCTAGATGGGACATGCACCACTGAAAGAGGGGAGAAGGTGGGTTCCTGGTCTGGCAAATCCCACCCCCACTCTGTCTTCTCATGCCTGACAGTGCTGCCTTCCCCAGCCAACATGTGTGGTCAGATTCCTAAAGCTGCAGCTTTAGGATCTAAGGATCAGGCCACAAGTATAATTCTTAGAAAAGGGGAAGACATTTCCATACAATTTCCTACTAAATATCTGTCTTTTTGACCTTAGACTTCTGCTGCTCCTGTGGTGTCTGGTCATGGGCTGAATACCAGATGGAAATACCTTTCTGCAATGGGCCCACTCATATGCCTGGCAAAGGAATCCAGCCAACTGCTGGGTATGTGGAAAAGATGCTCCTCTCTAGCTCATCAGGATTACCATGGTGGGTATCACCACTCCAGGGAAGGGATTGTAAGGCCCTAAAGCAGTACATTGAGGAAGAACAAGCTAGGACTAGTAGTACTCTTAATTCATCTGATACAACAATACTGATGCAGAAACCTGACCTGTGGCTATCAATAACACTGGTCATTGGTATTCTTTTTCTGTCGTTCAAACTATACAGGCAGTTCATTGAATTGTTAAGCAGAAGAGTCCTAAAAATACCACTAGTAGAGCCATGGGTGGCTAGTCACATTTAGGATGGGTTCATGTAGCTTACCTTGGATCATGGACATTTGAGCACCTGGATATCCTTATATTGGAAACAGAAGAATCACTCTAAATATAACCAACCCAATTGTACCAGGAATATGGGATGGATGTCATTGGAACTTTGTAGTCATTTTGTCGCTTTAAAGAATGGTGACTAGTTTGGCACTGATTGGTCACACTGTCTAGGTATTACTGGGTAGCCTTGAATGGGACCATGTGGATGTGTGACAAATCTTTGGCCATGGTTTTCACCTGGCTGGTTGGGTCATTGCAACCTAGGTTTTCCCTGGACACAGGGGAGAATCTGCCCCATGGTAGTGAAAATTGCCAACTTTCCTCTTCTCAAGGCCAGATGAACATATTCTCTTTTCCACTGGTATAATCATTTGGCTGCCATCTTTGTCCCCTCCAATGACCTGGAGGACCAATACACAGAAGCCCTTACCACATTCACCCAACAAAGCCTGTCTTTATTGAACAGTGAAAAGTCTTTTTTTCTTTCTTTTTTTTTTTTAAAGATTTTATTTATTTATTTGAGAGAGAGAGAGAGAATGGGCGAGAGAGTGAACATGAGTGGGGGGCCAGAGGAAGAGGGACAAGCAGACTCCCTGCTGAGCAGGGAGCCCAGCATGGGGCTCAATCCCAGGACCCATGAGATCATGACCTGAGTGAAAGACAGATGCTTAACTGACTGAGCCACCCTGACACCCTGAACACTGAAATGTCTTGAATGAGAAAAGCTGTCTTCCATAGGATGGCTTTGGACATTACTACTGCCTTGCAAAGAGGCACCTGTGCCATTATCCAAAAAGAAGGTTCTGTGTTCATACCTGATGAATCTGCTAATTGTCATCTTTCTTAAAACATAGGAGGACACAGTGAACACCTTGAGTGATCCAACCCCCAGCCTAGGGAACTTAGTAAGTCAATAGTTCAGATCATGGAGCTCTTGGAAAAAGTTGTCCCTGATTTGGGGGATCATTGTGTTCTTAATCTGTGTTTTCTCTTGCATGTGACTGAATTGGTGCTCTTGTATCTGCCTCCGTGCAGCCAGATAGCTGCCAAGGGGGCCACTTCCATTCTAATGAAACTCCTTGCTGACTGCTCAGGGCAGAAGATGGAGGCACGTGAGATTATAAGAGCCGGTCTAGAGGAGTGGAGTGTTGGAGGAGGAGGTCATTGAGAGGACATGACCGCTGATTGATCAGGGAACTTGACCTCGGCAGTGAAGGAACCCAGGTAAGGCCTCTATATAAACTTTCAAGATTCTGGCTGGCAGGTGAGGAGATCTACTCACTTCGATGCTGCCCAAGACAAGCCTTGTAAGTTCCCTTGCTTATTATACCTGCCACCTACCAATCTGGAGTGGCTGGCCTGTTTCTTCGGTCTCTCCTTGCCCTCCACGAATAGGGGCCAGTTTCAGATTTCACCCAAGAATCTCCAAAGGGTGCAAACCAACAACAATACAAAGAGCTCATAATCCACTTTGCAGTCCTTTAACCCAGGCTTATCTATGGTTTGCAAATGATGCTGAGTGCCTTTCTCAAAAACTTGAGAGGATAATTCTTCCATTATCCAAATATCTTTCCTACCTGGCTGGGCAGATAATTAATTTGCACAGAACTTTGTTGCTGTTTTGAGGAACTATTGTGTTACTCTTGTGCTGAATACTGTTATGTTCTCTGCTGAGTGTTATATGCCTTAGGTATCACTGGATAGTGTAATGACCATACTTAAGAATTCAATTTTCACTTTCATGTATATTAAAGCCCTTTGTAAAGTGCTATGAAATGACAATATAATTGTTACTGTTGAGCTGATGCTTTCTCAGCATAGTCAACATGAGGAAATACCTGGATGATTGAATCCATTCTTGGTTTTTACAATGTCCATTGACTTGAAGACTTTTTCCAAGGACAGGAAGCAAAATTTAACACATGTTTCTAAGCTTCTCTTTATATTCTCAAGTACAGCCTCAAGCATGGTTGTCCTTTCTGACAGAACTACCTTTTATCTTCTTTTTACAAGATAAGATTGATCTATTTTTAAGCTAATACACGACTGGCTTTATATCCTTGTTGTAGGCTTTGGGAATAGGTTAAAGCCTCTTTGTGTTGCATTATTTACTGTGCAGCTACATTCAAAAATACAATGAATACACTGAAATTAATAACTGTAGAAGGGTGCAAAGTGATAGTATTCATACTCAATTACAGAGATTATCTATTACATTAATATAGTAATGATGCTATTTAAATGCAATATGGTGAAGAAAAATAAAGTGGCAGGCTAACAGAATTCCAGTTTTTGAGTTTAGGAAAAAAAAAAAAAGATAAGTGGTTAGCAGGCCTGGTTAATAGCTCAAATGCATATGCTATAAGCTCTTAGCAAGGACACCAGGTAAATGAACTTGAATATCCATTTGATTTACTAGCTTCTTAAAAACTGAAATAAGCTTTTATATACTTTGGAAAGAATTTCTAGCAAAAAGGATAAGAGGGTGGGTTTTAATGGAGGTAATCCTCTAAGAAATTACTCCTTAGCAGTTAGAAATATAGAAAAGCAAGATAAATTTGAAATAAGCCTGATAAATCCTATCTTACTCATTGTCTTCACTTAATAGGTACTTTGGATCTGGATTAAACTGTGCTCTCGGTAGTCACCCAGAGAAATTCAATCTTTATATATTTTCCTTCCTCCCCTCTTCTTACTGAACTAATGATTACTTTTCTACCTACAGGTTATAAATGAAGTCACTGAATGCAATTATTGGGTAGAGATCTTAGATTAAGATCATGGATCTCTGATGAGACTTTGTGTTCTGTAAATGATGATTCTCAGAACTGCCTGGGCACCAGAATCTCCTGTGTAGCTTGTTAGAGATACACATGCCTGTGTCTCTCTCCCAATGATTTTGATTCTATATATCTGGGAGGAGCCAGGACAGATATAGTTTATGATACATGAACAAGATTGAGACTCTTTACCATTGTTGGTTCAAAGTACATCTTATAAAGAGGTGAGAATTTTTTTTTTAAATTAAGTATATTTAAACATTGATTTGAATTTATATTATTTTATATAGTTTATGCATGTAAAATTTTTATTATCCAAGTATACCTGTGCACTGTATAAGCATAAGAAAATACAGAAGTAAAAAAACCAAAATAACTTCAAATATGACTATTGTTAATATTCTAAAACATACAAATGGGCATTGATTGTTTAACTCTAGTAATAGAGCATTTGCCTTTGCAATTGAAGCAGAAATCCAAGGGTGCTCGGTAGAATTGTTTTTCTTGTGTATTAGATATTTGTTCAAATGGTGTTCTTTACTGAAGGGAAGATCTCATCCATCCTTTCTTCCTCTACCCAAATATTTTTCTGTTTTTTTTTTTTTTTTCCTTCAAGGAATTGGCATATATGAATTTAGCAAAAGCTAATCATGGACTTTTGGAATTATGAGTTCTGGGGACATACCAAACTGGTGATGGCAGTTCATTCATCTATTCATTCATCCATCCAACAAATATTTGTTGAGTACTTACTAATATGCCAGATACTATGCTGGTGTTGGTGATATTCAATCCCTTCCCTGGAGAAACTTCACACTCTAGTATGGGATATAGACAAACAAACAGACAAATATTATGGTATATTTTTTATATGCTATAAAAGATGTATGTACGGGATGCTTTTAGTGCACAGATAAGGGATATATCTAGATCAAAATGGAGAGTCAAGGAGGATGAATATAAAGAAGGGATACGAAAGTAGGGTATCAGAGCTAGAAGATACTCATATATGGCCATTTGCTGATTTTGCTCTCTTTTTCAGAGATGCATTATCTTTAATTGTATTTCCAGGGTCTGCACACTTTCTGTTTCTTCTGAGAAGCATTTTTACTGTTGTTTGTTTTGGTCCATATCTTTCAAGGTAGAGATCAGATTGTTCTGAGAAGGCTCTTGCAATCTCCTGCTGGATGGGTGCTATAGAGACTTGACTTTCCCCTGCTGTGAAGTGCAGGGATAAGAACCCTGGGGTCGCACCAGTCACCAAGTTCACTGGAGAGAAATGGTCATCCAGCTAATCTGGTTGTATAATGGCGGGATAACTGGTTCTTAAAAAGATTTTTCACCGATTTTCATATTTTGGCTTTATTGTCTCCCACACCTCAGGCCGGGGTAGCAGGGGTGCCATTCTAGGGTATAATAGGGTCGCTTCTCACTCGCTCCATTACCTGCTTTGCGTTTTGCCTTCCTGGGTCCGCTGCTCCGCACCATGAGTCAGGTATTTACTTTCTGGTTTCAAAGTGTTTGTTACTTTTCTCTAACTCTTCTGTTCTCTTTGTCTTTGTAACCTTATGTCTTAAAACCAAACAAATAAAACACCATCATTATGATAGTGTTTCAGGAAGGGGAGAAAGTGAATTCATGTATTCTGTCTGCCCTTTGATCTGCACCTAAGTGCCTCATTTTTGTAGGCTCCTGCGCTAAGAATCTAATTAATAATAATTCTAGGTAACAGGCGTTATTATTGTATTACTTTTGCAGATGAGGGAACTAAATTTCAGAGAGATTGAGTGGCCAAAGAGCTAGCAAATGGTAGAGCTATGGCTAGTAAGGAGCTCTCAGATCTGGGGAGTGGTTCACACAGATTATAAGGTGGCTTTGGGGCTAGCACTGCTATCACAAACAAGCTCCTTCTCTTGCCACTTATCAAGGTTCATCCTGACCCCAAAGCCGGCTTTGGGGACTATGACAGTGAGGACTGGTGAAGGGAAGGTTGAGCGTGGAATGCCATCAGAGAGGCCTTGTTCTGTAGAGAGCGGACTTTTGTCAGCTCTATCATCACTGTGGATTGGACTGTTTTCTGACATAAATTCTTTCTTTTAGGAACTTGACAAAGTTGCATTTTGATGATCTATTTTAGTATTTTGCTAATTATGAAATGCAGGCCACCTGCTTTCAAAAGAAGGCGCTGGAATGGAGAATAATAGAGATGTAAATATGGTGCCTTTTATGGGCAAAAGCAGATTTTTTAGCAGCATGTTTTTAAAAAATTAGAAATTTAACAGCTGTTTTGCAAAATAAGTGAAATGCTTCCGTATTGCTAAAGAATATGCACAGGTAATTAATTTTAAAGTAAAACTTATGGCCTCATTTGACTGTATTAGCATCACTAAACTAATTAATAAACTAATTTTATCTGTCAAATTATTGACTAGATTCTAAACCTCTGCTCACTAAAAACACTGATTTTTTTAATGAAAGGTAAATGTAAATTAACAAGACCAATTTTCTTTTTTTAAAAAAAGATTTATTTATTTATTTGAAAGAGAGAGAGTGTATGTTAGGGGGTAGGGGCAGAGGGAGAGAAACTCAAGCAGACTCCCTGCTGAGTGGGGAGCCCTACTCAGGGCTCGATCCCACGACCCTGAGATCACGACCTGAGCAGGAATCAAGAGTCAGATGCTTAACCAGCTGAGCCACCCAGGTGCCCCAACAAGACCAATTTTCTTAGGTAGGCTGTGAAGTGACCTCATAGTTTTATGTATGTAACTGGTATGAAATGGAACATATATTACTTTTTCTATAAGTGATGACTAGGAATACGAAGAGTTACGAGATTTTGGGGGGATATGATATTTGTACATTAGAGTAGAAGTTTGGAGTAGAGAAAGATTTTTAGGTACAGGTGGTCCCCAACTTAGGATGGCTGAACTCATGATTTTCCAACTTTGCAATGGTGCAAAAGTGATAGGCACTCAGTAGAAACTGTACTTCAAATTTTGAATTTTGAGCTCTTCCCAGGCAGCAAGATGCCGTACAATACTCTTGGGATGCTGGGCAGCAGGAGACGGGGCTCCCAGCCAGCCACGTGATCACGAGGGCAAACAACCGATACAGTGACCACCGTTTGTGGTTTTCACTTCCAGTACAGTAGTCAATAAATTACATGAGATATTCCCCACTTTGTTATAAAATAGGTTTGTGTTAGAGGACTTTGCCCAAATGTAGGCTAATGCAAGTGTTCTGAACACACTCAAGGCAGGCTTGAGTTATGATGTTTGGTAAGTTAGGAGTATTAAATGCATTTTCGATCTATGATATTTTCGACTTAGGAGGAGTTTATCGGGATGCAACCCCATTGTAAGTCGAGGAAGATCTGTATACCAAACTAAAAATACAAAAGAGTAAAAAGAGATCATTAAAAAATCATCTCTCTTCTTACCAAGGCTTCCAAAATTTCCATGCAAATTTCTTAGCCAGCTGGCAGTTTACCTTGGCTTGTGTGGACAGAATGTTTTTGTCTTCCTCCCAAATTTACCTGTTGAAGCCCTAACCCCTGATGCAATGGTATGTGGAGATGGGGCCTTTGGGAGGTAAGTAAGGTTACATTAATTAATGAGGGTGGTGAAGGTCTCATGATGGGCTTAGTGGCCTTTTAAGTAGGGAGAGAGACAGAGACAGAGACAGACAGATTGCCATCTCTCCCTCATGTGAGTTTACAGCCAGAAGGTGGTGGCTTGCAAGTGAAGAAGACAGCTTTTACCAGAACCTGACCATGCTGGTTACCCTGATCTCAGACTTTCAGGCTCCAGAACTATGAAAAAATAAATAACGGTATTTAAGTTATCCAGTCCATGGTATTCTGTTACGACAGCCCAAACTGACCAGTAGATCCCTCAACATTGCTTTCTGTCTTGTTCTAAGCCTCCTCTGTTCTCAGTGTAAAATGCACCCCATGGAACCTGAAAAACTTCCCCCTCTTATCACTTGGTAATCCTCTATGTCCCAAATTTCAAAGAAAAGTTGAAAATCCAGATTTTTATATGAAATTGTCAAGTACTTTGTTTTTTGAATTTGCCTAGTACTTTTAATATTGACATATCATTCTATAATGTCTTTCTATGCTGGACTACCCACAAACAGCAAGTTTACAAAATTTGTTTCAATGTCTATGCGTATCTCCTGAGCTCCTTGAAGGATGTGTCTGCCTTATTTTTATTCTCTGGCTCCCAAGGTCTAAATGATTGGTAATCAAATAATATGTTTTCTTGTTGATGCTGAATCTACTTGCTCTTTCTCTGATCCCTCTCTTTTTTAGGTGAAAACATTCATTTCTCCATTCTTCTTCAATTATTTTTTTAAATTTTCATTTGGTTCTCCTTTGATTTCTCAGATTTTGGTGAACTTCTGTTAGGAGCCATAGTGGGAGAAATCTGATTGTCCATACTCACCACTTTTTAACCATAAACTTTTGGATCCGAAAGTAGGAGCATTGCATGGAGGTCTCTTTTCACATGAGGGCCTTGCATTGTATATAGAAAGGAATCAACAGATGCTAAATATAAGGAGGGTTTTTTTCCCCAGTTCTGCATTTTCCTTCTATTTTCATCACCCACTATCTTGATTGATATTTCAACAGTAGTGCAGTGTTACTGCTCCGTGGTCCTATTTCTCTTGCTCTCAGTGGGAAGGCTTCTCTTTTATTTATCTATTTGTTCCTATTATGGAGAAATTAAGCTTTAAGTGGCTATACACCTGTTTATTCATTCAGCAAGTGGTATTGCTCACTGTCAGTGGTTGTTTTTGATGCTAATATTGCTTCTTGCCTTGTTTTATTTGTGGAGTCCTGACATGTTTGCAGGCCTACAGTAGCTAATAAATAACAATAATGAATTCTTTACCAGTTCCTGTTCCTCCCTCACCACAATCTTCCTGGAGTCAAAATGGAGAAATGTTTTTTTTTTTTTTTCTTTTTGGTTTCATATTTGATATCTACAAAGTGTTCAATCAAGGTGTTCACAAAATGAAGTTAGTTGGCGTTTCAGTGATGTAGTACTGATATGATTTTCTTATGAGCTATTTTTCTGCAACTATTTTTCATCATTTGATTTTTAGGATAGATAATATGTTTTCGTTGTTCAAAAATAACATAAAAATGCAAAAAGATACACAGTGAAAAGTTTTACTCCCACCTTTTCCTTTCCTTTGCCCAATCCCTACCTCCCAACTCCATAGATAATTACCTTTATTAATTTTTTATGTATCCTTCCAGTTTCTGTTTATATACATGTAAGCAAATACAAATATAAATAGTCTCATTTCTCCATTTCTTAAACACAAGATACCATTCTTCTACTTCTTCCACATTTTACTTAACATTACAGCTTGGAGCTTTTGTCATATCGAAATATAGACTACCATATTGTTTTATACAACTGAATAGTATTTCAGTTGATGGAGGTGCCGTCATTTACTTAAGTAAGGTCTTACTGGAGAACATTTGTTTTGTTTCTAGTATTTTACTAGGTCACGCCGTATTACAACAAAAAACTCTCCTACAAACCTCATGTCACACATATGCAAATAGACTTGTATAGGATAAATTCCCAGAAGTGGTAATAACTAGGTCCAATGGTCTATGCATTTGTGATTTTGTCAGATATTGGTCAATTGCCTTCCACAGGAGTTGTATCAGTTTATGCTTTTAGCAGCAATGTGTGAGAATGCTATTATAATGCTCACCTATAGAAACCTCTATTAGGCTTCTGGATTTTATCAGTCTGTTGGATAAATACAGTATCTCAGGACAGACTTAATTTGCATTAGGACAGTGGTTGGACATCTTTCCCTACTGTTAAAGCCATGATTATTCCATTTATGTGTGAACTGTATGTTCATAGCCTTTACGTATTTTTCTGTTGGGTTGTCAGCTTTGTTAGATGAGGATTAACATTTATCTGTAACATAAAAGTAAAATTGTTTTTGGTGATTTGAGATTTTTCTTGACTTATGGTGTTTTGCTATGCAAAAGGTTGTTTTCTTTTTTTTAAAAAAGGTTGT
The DNA here is from genome assembly GCF_004348235.1 of Phoca vitulina. Classification (NCBI taxonomy): domain Eukaryota; kingdom Metazoa; phylum Chordata; class Mammalia; order Carnivora; family Phocidae; genus Phoca; species Phoca vitulina. The sequence continues at coordinate 12,942,892 of NW_022589705.1, forward strand.
TTTTTGTTTGTTACATTTTAATTCATTCAAATGTATTTATCATTTTATGGATTTAGGGTTTTGAGATATAATAGAAAAGTCCTTTCCTACACAAACCCTGTCCCCCAGTCTCCAGCCTAATGCACAGTTTTCTTCTAGCATTTTATAATTTCAGTTTTTTAACATTTAAATTTTTGTTTGATTGGTTGCTCCATTCATTGAACAGATAACTGAGTGTCTCTCATGTACTAGGATCTATTTTAAGTAGTTGGGATGTATCAGTGATCAAGACAGACAAATATCCTTGCCTTTGCGGAGTTTGCATTCCAGTGGAAGGAGAGGTAGATTAACAAGAACAACAAAATAAGTAAATTTTATAGTATGTCAGAAATTGATGAATGCTATTAAAATTAAAATAGAAATAATCTGTTAAGGGGAACTGGAATACCAAGTGGTGGGTATAAGCTGCAATTTAAAATAAAATTGAGGGTGCCTGGGTGGCTCAGTTAGTTAAGCATCTGCCTTCAGCTCAGGTCATGATCCTGGGTCCTGAGATTGAGCCCCATGTGAGGGGCTCCCTGCTCAGTGGGGAGCCTGCTTCTCCCTCTCCCTCTGCCTTCCCTCCTTCCCCCCCACCCCCCCCTCATGCTCACTCTCTCTCTCTCTCAAATGGATAGATAAAATCAGATAAAGTCTAAATAAATAAATAAATAAATAAATAAGTAAATAAATAAAGTAATCGATGCAGACCTCATTGAGAAGGTAACATCTGAACAAAGCAAGGAAGTGAATGACTTTCATGCAAATCTCTGGGCGAAGAAAGTGCTAGGTTGAGGCACTAGGTCAAGAGCATGCCTGAGAATGAGCAAGAAGCCAGTGGGACTGGAGTGTGATGAATGGGGATAATAGTTGGAGAAGAAACCACAGCTTTCTAGACTCTTATAAAGACTGCAGCTTTTACTTTGAGCGAAATGAGGAATCATTGCAGAGTTTTGAGCAGAATGACAAATTGGACATATTTTAAAAGGATCACATTAGGGAATGTAACTGAGAAATTAGGGAAAATGATCCAGTTGATATGCTATGTCAGCAAAAATAAGGAATAATTAGTGATCTAGTCTGATGGCAATAGATTCAAAGCTGGGCTTTTTAGGGAAGGAATGGTCTGAAAGTAGCAATGAGGACTGAGAATGACATCTATCACTGGGGCTCACTTGCAGCCCAGTGGTGTTAGAGTTCCACGTCAGAAACAGCCACCACTTAAGAGAACTGCAGGGAAAGCAGGGTCCACCGGGTAGAGCCAGGTTTCAGTTGAGTGAAGAAGGTGAAGGGAAGAGGATTTTGCTGCTAATGGAGCAAAGAATTTCAAAGGGTCCTGTAGAAGAGTTTCTGCCATTGGATGACCTGGGAGAATGAGACTTAGAAGAGGATGTGGGAATTCTTACTGTGACTAGAGCGAGGAGTTCTGAGAGTGGTGAGAGTCATAGATAGACATGCAGGGCATCGTGGAGTAAGTTGAGAGTATTTATGTCAGGGGGCCCCTTCAGGACTCAAGGGTTTAGATTGGAAAATAGGGAGGGTGAGATTCTGATCAAGGGAATAGATGCCCTAGGAGGTATGGTGTTAGGTTCTTGATCTCGAATGGAGTGAGTGCGGTCTTATATTCAGAATGTGCTGTGTCTTCACTCCATGTTGATAGCCTTGGGGGCTTCTGGGAAGTAGAGTGTCACACTAAATATATTGGTGGCTTCACTTCTGATTATTTGGAAATTTAATGTGTGAAGTGTTGAACCAACTTAATTTTGTTCTAGACAATTACCAAGCTGACTCAAAAGCTTTTCTTGGAGGGGTGCTTGGTGGCTCAGTCGGTTAAGCATCTGCCTTCAGCTCAGGTCATGATCCCAAGGTCCTGGGATGGAGCCCTGCATCAGGCTCCCTGCTCAGCGGGTGTCTGCTTCTCCCTCTCCCTCTGCCCCTCCCCCTGTTTGTGCTTACTCTCTCAGATGAATAAATAAAATCTTTAAAAAAATTTTTGAAAAAAAAAAAGCAGCTTTTCTCCCCCATGGATTTGAGATGGCACTGTAACATATAAATTCCCATATGTATCCTGGATTTTATGCATATATGTATTGTTGTATTTACAGTTGTTGTGATTAATAAAATAAGTGTCCTTTAAGAAGTGTTATGTAAGTTATAGAACCCTTTTCTTAATGTGATTTTCTCAAAAGGGAGGTCATAAAAATACGCAACTATTATTTGCTGGGGAGGCATGTTAAGTCATTAAAATGCCTTTGTTCTAAAAGAAATCTTAGACCAGGGGCACCTGGGTGGCTCAGTTGGTTAAGCGACTGCCTTCGGCTCGGGTCATGGTCCTGGAGTCCCGGGATCGAGTCCTACATCGGGCTCCCTGCTCAGCAGGGAGTCTGCTTCTCCCTCTGACCCTCCTCCCTCTCATGCTCTCTGTCTCTCATTGTCTCTCTCGCAAATAAATAAAATCTTAAAAAAAAAAAATAAAATAAATAAATAAATAAATAAAAGAAATCTTAGACCAAAATGTTGTGAGAACAACCTTCTTCATTATTTTCCTTCACTGAGCCTATAATCCTGCAGATGTTGGTCACTGTTTGCTTCTGTGCCAGGATGGTCTTCACCATCAAACAATGATGCAGCAACAAAGCGCAACTCCCAGGAAGAATCTTATCACAAATTGCCATCTGCTATAAGGTCAGCTAATAATGCAAGGTTGAGCAAGTCTTTCTCTGAAGTAGATCCTGGCAAGGTCCAGTATTACAATTTCACCTGGGCCATAGCCTTTTTGTACTGCCATCAATAAAGTGAGACTTACAATTGATTAGTAATAGTGATGAAGACAGTAAAAACAAAATACTACTACTACTACTACTACTACTATTTAAATAGGTATCAAAGTTTGAGTGTCTTATTAGATGTTTGGTACTGTGCCATAGATCTTGATAGTGTATGTTTAAAACAATAAGAAATTATTGTACACGAAAGCTCAGGGAAGTACAGTAACTTGCTGAGGTCACATCGCTGGTAAATGGCACACCTAGGGCGACATCATGTCTAGTCTGCTCTAAAGTAGAATTTTTTCTCTCTTCTCACTTTCCTACTAAATATTGTTTAAGTTAGATAAATGATAGAGGAAATCTCATAAAAGACTATCTTTCTGAGCACATAGCATAAGAATACCTTATTTTAGTTTTGCATAAGTAATTATCATAACCATTTAATGTGTTCATGAAATCCATGCACACATACTTTAATTCATCTATTGTCTATCTATCATCTATCTCTCTGTTTATCTATCCATCCATCCATCCATCCATCACCTGTGGTAGAATAAATTTGTATAAATGATTATAAAAAGGGCAAACACATAAAGTATATTAAAAATTATTTTTTAAAGTGTTTTGTTTAAACTTTATAAAATCCAGGATTATGGAAACCCCAATGACAAAAATATGTAATTCAGTGCCTTTTACCTGGTTTTTATAAAACACACACCTCAAGAGACAGCATCTTTATTAATAATGCTTAAGAGAATTTAAGAATGAAAGTTCAGTTTATCAAATTGTGAGGTCTGTATTCTGATTTCCCATAGGTAATGAGTAGATTTTTAAGCCTTTTTTTTCATTTTCACATTAAACATAACTTGTATTTTAATTTTTCAGAGAAAATGTGATTATTTTCTAAGACATCAGAAAAAGAGAAAAAATAAGCCAGTGTCTTTGTTTTTGTTTTATAAATCACAATCGTGTTTTTTTCCTTGACATAAATGTGTTCTGCATATTGTTCAGATTATTGATTTTTACTCAGTATGTTTACGCATTTTCGTTCAAAGGTTTTTCTCTTTTTGCATTGTGTTGGGTATTAGGCCTTTTAACCCTCTGTGGAGCAATCTAACAGTCACAGCACAGGAAGTCTAATAAAAGATGGATTTCTCGGAACGCCTGGGTGGCTCAGTCGGTTAAGCGTCTGCCCTCAGCTCAGGTCCACATCAGGATCCTTGCTCAGCGGGGAGTCTGCTTCTCCTTCTGCCTGCTCTGCCTGCCGCTCTCCCTGCTTGTGCTCTTCCCCTCTTTGACAAATAAATAAATAAAAATCTTAAAAAAAAAATAAGATGGATTTCCCATTGTGTTCCAGCCACAAGTACCTCAAATCATTTCCTTGAATATGCTGATCACTCTCCTGCTTCAGGGCATCTGCTCTGGTTTCCTTGTCCAAGAGTGCACGGACCCCAGATAGCCACGTCTCTCTTTCCCTTACTTTAGTCAGGATTTCTCTCATCTCTTACTATCTGGGGTCTTTCTCACTGGACTGTCTGTTTTTTTTTTTTTTTTTTTAAGATTTTATGTATTTATTTGTTTGACAGAGAGAGAGAGAGAGACAGCGAGAGAGGGAACACAAGCAGGGGGAGAGGGAGAAGCAGACTCCCCGCTGAGCAGGGAGCCCGATGCGGGGCTCGATCCCAGGACCCTGGGATCATGACCCGAGCCGAAGGCAGACGCTTAACGACTGAGCCACCCAGGCGCCCCTCATTACACTTTCTAAAAGAGTGTCTCCTTCATGCTGCAGTCCTGGTATCTTGCTCTTCTTTGTGAACATAGGACTATCTCAGACTGTATATTGGGTATTTATTTGTTTATTGATGTCCTTTCCACTTGAATATAAATTACATTCTATCACAGGTTATTTTTGTTCACAAATCATCGATAGCACCTAAGGCGGTGTCTGACATCTAACGGACACTCCAAAAACATTTGTTAATTGTGTTAAGTTTTCAATGTATGAACACTTGTGGGTTCTCTTCCTTTACTTTTCCATGTTCCAAATATCTGATCTATGGAGAGCAGCTTTTGATTTCTTTTTTCTTTCTTTGAAACAAAGTACTCATATATTGTATCTTCCTTAGGTGGTTCTGCAACAACATATGGAATCAAATGATTTCCTGAAATAAATTGTCAGAATTTCTACCAATCTTTATACTCTACCCAGTTTTTAAAGAATTGTAAAAATGTTCATTAAAAAGAAACAAAGAGAATATTTATCTCTGCATAAGAATCTTTAAAGCATCAAAAAAAAATCATTAAAACATCTATATTCCACCATTTATTGAAATATTTGAGACTCATTAGTATGAATAATGCTTATGAAAGCAGTCAGAAGTTCTTTTCAGTTATAAGATATTATTATAATTTAACGTTTTGACTTTAGTAATTTAGAAAATATCTTTGAACCAATATTAGCATTTTAGCTCTATTTATAACAGAGTACTTTTACTTATACAGCTGAAAGCTCACTTCTAAATATTCAAACTTAAAATCATGCGAAGTATGTTCTTAAGAGATTTGAAATTTCAAGATTATAGTTTACTTGTTTGTTATTCGTGATCTCATCTAAATATTTGAACTTAAAATCATGGGGAAAAGCATTCTGAGATTAGTTGTCTTTTTATTGATAGGCAGTCTGCCTCTGTTGGGAATTGGTCTTCATGGAAAGTCGTTTAGACCATTTAACAAGAGAGTAAACCCATTAAAAATATGCAAGCTCTTGGAAAACAAAATCCAGTATACTAATTAGACCTATTAAGGCAATTACAGAGCACTGTAAATGATGCAAAAGTTATGTTGCACTCCTCATGGTACCAATGACAAAAAGCCATGGAGTTCCTATTTTTTCTAAATAGAGACAAAGAGTGTGGGTGATTAATTTCAGCACCATTGAGTTAATTTGCAATGAGTCAACAGCAGAAGACATTTCTATGGGCATAGAATAATGGTAGAAGATGGTTGTTTTACCACTCAGTGGTAATACAGCTATTTATCAGGCAATGTTTTTATAATGAAGGGAAAACTACAGGCACCTGTTGACAAAAAAGAAGAAATATAAAGAGTTTCCAGAAACTGTGGTCTTTAGTTGCAGCCAAAGCTCTGAGGTTTCCCTGACTAGCATGCATATTTCAGAAGATTCTTAGCTCCTGCCTTAATAGCTTTTTATGGGTGATCAAAACATTACGATCTCTGTTTCAGAAGACAACTTAAGGCTTATGAACTAGTAATAGGAATTTTAAACCTGTTCTTTGAAAGGCAGTAATAATTGTGGGTGCTATGGAAAACCATCTCATTTAAGGAATATAAAAATGAGGCCTTGGTCAATAAAACCTTAAAGAAAATGTTGTCCCTACAGACTTGTGAGAGACTTTTTAAGTAAAAAAAAAGAGAATCTCAGTTAATGTTTATAACCACTCTGAAGCAACAAGACGGGCTATAACTATCCCCACTCTTCAGATGAATGATTGAGACAGAAAAGTTAAGAGATATCCTTCCCTATGAGCTTTCAGTAAGGGAAGAGAAATATTAGATCAAGACTTGGCTATCCAAACTCCTAGTCTGGCACAAGATGGCTACAATGAGATGGCCCCTGATACCATGTGATTATTTCCCCAATCTCAGTGTCTAAATGATTTTTTATTTGTTTGTGCCTTGAAGCATCGCACATTGCAGAAGGGTATTTATTATTATTCACCAAATTACAACAGATGTGCAAAGTCAGCTAGGGCAGAATAAGCGTGAAGGAAGGACAAGCAACAGCATATGAGCAGATGTAATATCTATTAGAGTCCTCCTCAGTGGTTTTGCCAGGGAATGGAAGCCATCAACAGATCTGCTTGAGGCTGCAGAATCCCATACGATGCCCGCTTCCACAGCTAATCACAGCAGAACGACTTAGCGGTTTTGGTTTTGCATTAGTGATTGTCATTTCCATTTAATGTGTTCATAAAAAGTATATGCCACATGACAGAAGAAAGTGGTATAGGAAGATGAATGCAGACTAACCATAATTAATGGACTATTTTAACCTCATAAGATCCAGGACTTAGGAATCCCAATTGCAAAGACACAGCTAATTGACTTGCTTTTACCCAGTTGCTGCAGCACACATTCCTTAACAGTGGATATTTCTTAACCGAGGTCTTATTAAACCCAACAATTGTTTTTAATTCTTCTGACAAGGTGCAGATTAATTATAGTATAAAATAAATTCCTCAGAGAGTCCATAGTCTGTGGACTGAAGAGTTCAGATCTTGGTCTGTCTTCAAACTGCCTGTCCCCTAGAGTACATAATCTTAAAATGCACTGGCCATGTAAGGTTTTTTTTTTGCTAAGTTTCCACTACAGGCTGAGAATTCACTGAAAGTAGAAACTTTCTGTTTCATCTTTTTAAGACCCTTGCTTAATATCACATCACAGGTATTGAAGAAATGGTGCATGAACCAAACAACTTTATATCAGACTGATTAACAGTCAAAGTATTGCACAAGACAGGGCTGTCTATAGTCCTGAAATAGCTAACTGGGAAGAGGACCATGTCTTTGGAGTATTTACACAGGGGACATGGTGAAAGTTGTAGACAATTATTCTGATTTTATGATGTTTAAAGGATTAATAAAACTTCTGAAAAAGACCCAGAAAGCCTGTCTAGGGTCTATGAAGCTTTAGTCTCTTCTTTTCCATACAAGGTATAGACTATAGAAGAGAAAGGAAGATATGTCAATTAAGAACTCGGTTGCTAGATGATGTCATGCCTAGGGAATGGTTTAAGATTATCAAAATTATGAGGTCATAACGGAAAAGTGGAGCTCCAAGGATGGAGAAAATTCATTTGCTAAGAGATCTGCCAGCTGGATCAGCTGAAAATAGAAGGGGGATTCTAAAGCACGTGAATATATTGTTATCTTAAACTGACCTAGAAAGTGGAATAACGTGGAGAAACCTCCCATAGGTCATACTGGAAATGAAAAAAAAAAAAAAAAGAGAAATACTTAAGGTGACAGGAAATGGCACAATTTGGTTATATGAATCAAAGATATTTACTGAGATTTAGTATGATAGGATTGACTACAAGAATTGTGGCTATCAAAAGGTAAAGATAAGTATTATTAATAGAACTATAATGTAAACCACATATCTAATTTAACGTTTTCTAGTAGTCACATTGTGTATCAAAGAATTTGGCCTTGATCCAAGAGATGTTTTGTGCTTGCTTCTAGGACTAATTTATGTCATACCTGATAGTAGTGTCTTTGTTCAGAGTGGGGGCCAGCAACAGCAGTTATAAGGTGGGACCAGCCATACTCAGTGGTCTGAGAGCGGGGGCTGGCCAGGCCAGAAAGACCAGCCAGGTGATTTAAGGTGGGGGCTTCGGATCATATGGTATCAGTTTACCTGGAGGCTTAGTTCAACCATGTAGGACATCAATCAATCAGTCTTGCTTTTGTAATGATCCTCCATAAAAACTGTGGCTATCAAAGCTTGGGTGAGCTCTTCTGGTTGGCAATACTCTGTGTGTATTGTTATACACTGATGCCAGGAGATGGTAGTACATCCTGACACCAGTGGAACTTCCTAGATTCTACCCTATGAGTCTCTTCCCTTCACTGATTTTACTCTGTATCTTTTCCATGTAATAAATCATAACTGTGAGTATGATAGCTTTCAGTGAGTCCTGCAAACTCTTTTAGTGAATTACCAAAACTGGGAGTGGTTTTGGAAACCCCTACAAACTTGTAGTTGATGCCTGAAGCGAGGGCTGTTTTCTCTCTAACATTTAGTTGGACTGTAACTCCTTGAAATTGGTGTCAGAAATCTTGGGCACATTTGTCAGTCTGGAGGAGTGTGCCTTCAACTACATAGTTTGCTAATTCTGGGTATATATTAATTAAGTAAAAAGTAAAAAAAATGTCAATATGTCCAAAATATTATCATTTCAGTAGGTAATCAAAAATTACTGATCAGTATATATATATAATGCTAAATATATTGGCTACCAGCTACCATGTTGGACCAGGCAGTTATAGATTGCTCAAAAATAATAAAGCTCAAAGCAAAAGAGCTCAAGTAATGTCATTTGTTAAGACAACATTTAGCTACCATAAAAACTCATGAACCCTGAAAGTTGAGGTAGATTGGAGAATATTTGGGTACAGAGTCAAAGGGGAATAGAATGTAAGTAACAGAGGACTGCGTTCCCAGGTCAAGTACATAGATTGGATATCCCTGAATCTGATCATGGAACTGGCACAGAGACAGTATATGGCAGCAGCCCTGGGGGACTGTAGCCATCAGATCATCTACTGATACTCTCATTTAGCTAAATGCACGCATAGGATAAATTCTTGCCATTCACAAGGAATCTATTTGTCTCTGCCTCTCTCTGCCTGTTCTCCCATTTTTATTCTTCCCTCCCTTCCCTCATTTTTCACTCCTTTTATTACTTCCCTTTATTTCCTTTCTTTCAACAAATATTTATTGACTGCTTATTTCTGTGTCATGCATTATTTTTGCTGTCACATTTTTGAGCCCCAACCCTAGTGGACATTTGACTATGTCTGAAGGCATTTTTTAGATGTCATAATTTGGGGCAAGAGTGCTACTGGAATACAGTAAGTAGAAGGAAAATACATTGCTAAATGTCCTACAATGGACAGGATGGTTCCCCGCACCAAAAATAAAATTGAACCAACCCCAAGTGTTAATAGTGCTCCAGTTGAGAAGCCCTATCCTAGAATGTTTTAGAGATAAAGGGAATTTTTTTCAGGCATAATTTTGACTAAGGAGAAAAGTAGTAGTTTATTATTTATTTATTTATTTTTAAAGATTTGGGAGAAAGAGAGAGAGTGCGTGAGAGTAGGGTGGGGGAGGGGCAGAGGGATAGGGGGAGAGAGTATTCAAGCAGACTCCCTGTTGAAGGCAGAGCCCAACGCAGGCCGGATCCCAGGACCCTGAGATCATGACCTGAGTCAAAATCAAGAGTCGGAAGCTCCACTGACTGAGACACCCAGGTGCCCCAGAGAAAAGTAGAAGTTTAAAAGTCTTCAGAGAAGGCAGTAATTAATAAGAGTAATTATGTTATAATACCTAACGCTAGTGTGTTTACTATTTTACAGGAACTATGATATATATTTTACTTATATTAACCTCTTTAATCTTTGCAACCTAGTAAATAAATATTCCTATTATCCTCATTTTATGGATGAGAACACTGAGACCCTCACCCACTAGCTGCTGCTAGGAGGTGGTAACATTACCATGCTAGAGTAATGGGAGAAAAGAACAATTGAATCACTTGAGTGTTTACCCTAGACACTAGAGATACAAATTTCAAAAAAATGGAAGGAAAGATAGTGGGATTCTGTGTTCTGTGGCTGTAACAGGGGATGTCTTAGTAGGATTTGGAGTCTCAGAAAACACATTCTAACAATGATATAGAAAATGATCTCATCAAAATAAAGAAGGGCTGTTTTCTGGGGCACCTGGGTGGTGCAGCTGGTTAAGCAGGCTGACTGTTGGTTTCAGCTCAGGTCATGATCTCAGGGTCATGAGATCAAGCCCCAGCAAGCTCTACGCTGAACGTGGAGTCTGCTTAAGATTCTCTCTACCTCTCCCTCTGCTCCGCCCCCTGCCCTCTCTCTAAAATAAATAAAATAACTGTTTTCTAAAGAGACATATTAATCCATCTTAGTGTGTTGTAGCTGACGCTATCAGTACCCTTGTTCCTACCCATAGGACACACGTAATTCCTGTGCTCGCAGAACTGACCCAAGAGCTCTCTACTGTAAACTTTTGTAACTCTTTGCTTGAGACTTTTCTTGGGAATGTGGAGCGTTCTCAGCATGCAAGAAGCAGCCTAGACATGTTTTTATAATTAATTTCTTTGGTAGAAACCTTCACTGATAGTTGACAAGAGTATGCATAGTATTTCATCTTCCTTGGCCCCTGAGGTAGTCTCTATGGAGTTTCCCAAGCTCTTCAGCAAAACAGAGCCTCTGTTGTCCACCCACAGTGGTATCCTGCTTTTTTAACACACCTTACATTGACTTACATCCTTTCTCTGCCTCATTTACTCTGTCTTCTGTGGGTGCTTCCTAGGATGACTTTGTACTCATGACCTTTCTTAAAGTCTTCTGATAGAACCCAACCTAAGATGGGTGTTCTCAGATTGGGTCAGATTTGGAAAGAACATGGCAAAACAAGAAATGAGGGACAGCCAGGTAAGGATGAATATGAATAAACCAAAGAACTGTAAAATCTGGAATAAACTAAGGCTTAGGAAAATTGCTGTAGACAACTGAAATGGCTGTCGTAGGAACTAAAGGCAGGATAATAAAGATCTGAGAAATATAAGTTACAATGTCAAAGAAATAACTAATATTCCTTTTATTTTCTAAGAAGTATTATCTTTATTTTTAATAAAAAAATGTAGAACAAATATCAGTGAAAGGGGTTGAAACCCAAATTCCTTGGAGAGGTGGAGACTTTTCAGTCTGGAAGGGCATTTGTCTGGAATGTCTGATATTTGAGTTGGTCTTTTTGGGGAAAGCCTTCAGCTATTGATGGACAAGAGTTTGTGCATGATGGCCGGGCTTCCTTGCACCTCTGAAATGTCCTCTCTCCAGTCTCTGAGGGCTTCAGCAGTCTAAATCCCAACAAAGTATTTTGCAGGAAACAGGAAACCTGAAGATGATATTGCTGAACCTCTGTCAGAAATCTTAGAAGAATCATGAAAAATATGTAAAAATAAATATAATCTTATTTTCAATAAGTATAAAGATATTGATCAGCTATATTTCCCCTACTGCCTCTGGACAGGACTCTAAAGTAAGTCATGAAAAGAAGAGTTTGTGAGCATGCGTCAAATGAACCTATAATCATTTGGAACCTATATGGATTATTTGACAATTCTTATTTTACCTGGACCTATACGGAGTAAAAGGACCCAGGACTCTTCCCACCCAGTGTCAGACAATTTGGTAACACCAATTATCACCGTTACAGTTTTTAAATGATGAGAAAATTAGAAATAAAGATTAAACCACAGACGTGACCTTTACCTCACAGAAAAATGGTGGTATAAAGAGTCTTACTTACATGGACATAAGTAACTTACCTTTATTTTTTTAAAAGATTTTATTTATTTATTTGACAGAGAGAGGCACAGCTAGAGAGGGAACACAAGCAGGGGGAGTGGGAGAGGGAGAAGCAGACTTCCCACCAAGCAGGGAGCCCAATGTGGGGCTTGATCCCAGGACCCTGGGATCACGACCTGAGCTAAAGGCAGACACCTAACCACTGAGCCGCCCAGGCACCCCAGTAACTTGCCCTTTAAAAAACAAGCCTAAAAAAAATTAGGAGTGCATTTTGAAACTTTATTTCATTTTTCCTCTTGTTGATTGCTCAAAGCTTGCTATACCCTAAAAGACTAAAAGGAAATAAATTAAACCAGCAATAAGAGAACTATACTAATTATAAAATTAACTATTTGAAGTGATTCTCATTATATTAACTTAAATATTAGTATCATTAGTACAATAACTAAATATTAGTACATCCTACAATTTAGGATGATTATTAATTCCAGTATAACATTAGTGATTGGAATGTCTGGCCACAGAAATCATAAGTAATGGTATTCTCCTGTTACTTTCATGCCCTGATTTTTAGCTCATTTAGTAGACATCTTTGCATTTCTTTTGAACTGTTTGGAAGGAAGTTTCCGCGTGCATATTTATGATTTAGTATGAGCCCTCTATACATATTAAATATTAATCTACTTAAAAGAACACACTGTTCTCACATCTTGTCAGACATATTCCAAAATAGGGGATTCAAGGAGTACAAACAGCTATGCTTCGCATTGCTACATTGTTTCCATATGACTTATATCACTGACTGATCTCTGAATGTCTGTATTTTTCTTTTTCTTTTCTTTTCTTTTAAATGTCTGTATTTTTGTATTTTTCTGGTGGTGGTGGAGGTAGGAAGGAATGAGAGCATGGGGGCTGGTGCAGATGGAGGTGGTTAGAGCCATCAGTAATATGTCAGTAATTTAAAAAATGAGGTAGAGGAAATTAACAATTTGGCCACAAAGGGTTCCGAGATCTGCTTCTCATCAACACATAACTCAGAGTAGGGCTGCAGCCAACTCGGTCTTGTCCTTTCATGTTAAGTCTCTAGTGGCTGAAAATCATCATCTCATGAATGCCTACTAGTGGTTTTTAGAGCTCCATATCACTGTTTAAGCTCCTCCCAAGATAGAGTACATGTAGATAGAACCTGGTTGTAAACAATCCAGCAATTTATTATTTCAGTCAGTGTTTTGTAGGATCTTCTTTTGATGTAAAATTGTCGAGCCAACAGGAAGGTCTTACTTTGTCAACACATTTTAGCTAATTAAATGTTGTGTGCCCAGTGGACATATGAAACACTATGTGGGTCAGTTGTTTTCTCTTTCACTTTCATAACTTTTGTCAAAGCTCATTCTCAAATCAGCCTTGTAGCAGCTTTCTCACATACACAGAGAACTGCTGGTTGCTCAGCAGTGTTAGAAAATGGGGGGGGGGGGGGGTTGGATTATATGAGGAGGCGCTCCAAAAGAAATTAACACAAATATCAATTTACGAGTAACACAAAGACATCGAACAAGGCTTTCTTTTTCTTTTTTTGTCAATGTTGCAGTTTTAAAATCGTAAGCAAAATTATGTGTTTCAAGTGTTAATCTAATTAAATCATTCTAAGAATCAAATAACTTAATTCAATAAATAAGATTTGACATGGAAAGCATTAGTCTTCCTCTTTTTTCTCTTGTCCATTTTCCCCTTTTCAGAGAAATCATTTTCACATCTTATAAACGTCTATCTATCTATCATCTATCTATCTATCATCTATCATCTATCTATCTATCTCTATTACCTATCCTGTCTGTCTTGGGGAGCGTGTATGTGTATTTGTGAGGTATTTATGTCACATTTCTAAATGATATGCTTATATCATTATTTTTTGATTTTTTAGTTTTAGACAGTATATAGTGACTCCCTGCTATGGAAAGCAAGTGTTTGGTTCTGTTTTCCCTTGTTCCCATCACACACACACACACACACACACACACACACCTCTCCTTCCTTCCATTTATTTATTTATTTATTTGAGAGAGAGAGAGAGAGAGAGAGAGAGAATGCGCACAAGTGCACGGGGTGGGGGCCAGGGAGAGGGAGAGAGAGAATCTTAAGCAGGCTCCACGCCCAGCATGGAGCCCAATGTGGGGCTCAGTCTCATGACCCTGAGTTCACGACCTGAGCCGAAATCAAGAGCCAGATGCTTAACCAACTGAGCCACCCAGCACCCCTCTTCCCTCTTTACTTCCATTTGTGGCATATATACTCAGTGTTAGCTATTGAGTTTTGCATATCATCTATCATATATATACATATATATTTTCATTTCAAAGGACTCTCTTTTTGCTCTGAGTGCCTTTTTTTTAAATGATATTCTACTCTTGTTTCATGGCTGTAACACCTTCTTTTTTCTCTCTGAGGGTATTGATTATAGAGGTTTTTTTTTTAAGTTCTTGCCACTCTGTAGTCCGTTTTTCCTTCAAATTGCTTTTCCTGTTTGATTACTGTGATCTCAGCTTCTCCTGTGAGACATTTTCCTCAGGTGCCCTGCTATAGCCAGTTGTCTCAGATTCAAAAGTGGGGTACTCAAAACTCTGAGAACTTTGAGAATATGAAGAGAGTTCACCATTGATGAGCTTTGCTGGGGGATTATCTGGCTGGATAGTTTAGTTGTGAAGACCATATTTCCATTTTTAAGGCTTTTACCTTAGGTTGGTCAGATTCTGTAAAGAATCATCTTCTATTCATGTGTGTGGAGGTGAAAGATGACTGTGCATTCTGGGATTTGGAGCTTTCCATTCCTAAACTCTTCAGAGATATAGATGGAATGGGCTTTCAGCTTTGCCTGGTTCCCATTTCAGTTATATACTACTATTCCATCTGTTTCTAGCTTTTAAACCTTATTGCTATTGTCCTCTTTCCTGTACTCCTAATTACTATGAGAAAATGTTGGGGGAAAATCTAGTTATTGCTGTTTTGGTGGAATTTTTGAAGGAATAAAAAGTAGATGGGTGTGGGCAATTTGATGTTTTATCTGGGATCTTAATCTTTCTGAAGTTATTCTTTAGAGACTGAAGATGGAAATCCAGACATTATCCAGGCTATGTTCAGGCTTTTTGAGGAAGATGTTCCTAAATTCATCCAGTCAGATAGGCATTACTCAAAATTAAAACATATTCAAAGACTAAGATTGGCTTTGTGATGACAATGGTTGACACTGGATAACATATACATGTGGGTTCATCATACATACACTTTACTATTTTATCTATTTGAAATTTCCCATAATAAAAGGTTAAAGAAAGGCTAACATATAGTCCTCAGTAAAAATGTTTCTAAATCTAAGAATCAAGTATTTTTTTCCTTAAATTTTACCTGTCATATATGTTATATATTTAAAATTAAAATTTAAATTTAAAATTTAAATTATGTGCCAATCAAAACATCCCAAGTCTTTTTGAATTAAAATCAAATTAACTTCCTATTAGTTTAGTGTGCCACTGTTGTTGGCTTAAGTAGATACTTAGTTGCTTATAGTTCACCTTTTAAAAAACCATCTCTGTTTCTTTTCTTTCTCTTCTGCTTGTAACTCTAACTGAAGATAGTCTCCTCTTCATCTCAGCCCAATATACTTCTAGTACCCCAGTTTAGGTGCTCAATTTTTTTTTTGCCATTCACTGCTTCCCTTCCATGGCAACCAACAAGATGAGATTTGAAAGGGTTTTATTGTACCTCAATAAAATAAATTCAAGGTCACTAATAATCTATGTGATTACAATTTGTCTAAAAAAATATGTCCTCCTCGTGGAATAAAATTTTATTTTACCATTAATAAAGTTTGCATTCTTAAAATATGGAATTTTTAAGATGCAGTATTTTGCTCAGAATAGTGCAAAAATGTAGTTATGATATCCTGCAGCAGTATTGCTAAAAGTAACTCTTCAGACAATAATGCACCTGACCAAATGTAGGAAAACATGCCATGGAGATTAGGAAACTTTGGCTATTTATAGCAATTACTTTAGGACTTGGAAATTAGAGGCAATCAGGCAGAAATTCAAGATAATAACAGTAGAGAGAAATGTCAAATTTATGAAAATGCTCTTACCAATCACATGTCAACATTTATTAACAAACATTCAGTTCCACTGGCTACACTTAGAACTTTAGTTATGATCTATTGTTTTGTCTCTTCAATTCAGTTTGGTTTAATTGATAAAAAACCAAGTATATCTATAAAATGACATTTTTCAACAGAGAAGTCTGGGAATATTGATGGTTCTATTTAAGGAGCATGTCTTATTGAAATGGAAGAATCAGGAAAAGTTTTTTGTTTGCTTGTTTTGTTTTGTTTTTTCATTTGGTATGTGGGAGATCAAAGAGTCAAAAGATTGGAATAAACCACCAGAAACCACCTAGTCAGGTGGTTCTCAGCCAGAGTTATTTGAGAATGTATTTGAGTATTTTTCATTGTTAATATGACTGAATGGAAGGAGCCCTGCCAGCACTTAATAAGTGGGGAACAGAGATGATAGGAATCCTACAATGTTTGGCATAGTTCAGGATAATGAAGAATTGTCTTTCCCAATTTCTGATCAGGCTGGTTACCACCTGGTGCTTGAATTCTTTCCACATTGTGGGCATACTGTAAGAATGATAAATAGGAAATTCAGATTTTTAAAAAATTTATTATTGAAGCATAATTGACATAGAATATTCCATTAGTTTCAGGTTTACAATGCACTGATTTGGCAACTCTATATATTACTAAATGCTCACTATGATAAGTGTATCATCTTATAGCCAAAGCAATCTTGAGAAAGAAGAACGAAGCTGGAGGCATCACAATCCCAGATATTGAGATCTACTGCAAAGCCATAACAATCAAAACAGTATGGTACCAGCACAAAAATAGACACATAGATCAATGGAACAAGATAGAGAGCTCAGAAATAAACCCATACCTATATGGTCAATTAATCTACAGCAAAGGAGACAAGAATGTACAATGGGGAAAAGGCAGTCTTCGATAAATGGTGTTGGGATAATAGAAAATTTGGCCTTAGAATTACAACAATGCAATTCTGAGACGTTGGGGAATAGCTATTACAGTGGAGAGCAGTACAAATTTATTGGAATTGGAAGGTCACATAATAGAAACCTATCTATCTATCGTCTATCTATCTATCATCTACTATCTATCTATCTATCTATCTATCTATCTATCTATCTATCCCCAAGGTTTTCTGAGTAAAACATCTTTGATTTAAATTGATTCAAATAGGTTAAAATAATTGCTTTTACCCTGATTAATAAAACCAAAACAAGCACCTAGTTTCTATAAATAATCCAGAATACAGAAAAGCACAAAAAACAATAATAACTATTAATTTTATTACTCAGAGACATGATTATTAACATATAGATTAGGATTTCTTAACAGTAGCACTACTGGAATTTTGAATTGGATAATTATTTGTTATGGGAGGCTGTTCTGTGCATTGTAGGATGCTCAGCAGCACTCCTGGCCTCTACTCACTAGATTCCAGGAACATCCATACAGTTTTGAAAAACAATTTTTCCAGAAATTGCCAAATGTCCCCTGGGGGAGAAAATCACCCCCAGTTGAGACACACTAGTTTAGATGTATAATCTTTTATCTGTGTGTGTGATTGTGTTGCTCTGTGTGTACGGATGTATGTATGTGTGGATGGCATTGGGAATTCCAATGTTTAACCAAACTAACTAACTAGCTATATGCCATAGTATATTTTGAAACATTTTTCAGGGTTGTGACTTTTTTTTTTTTTTAAAGATTTTATTTATTTATTTGACAGAGAGAGACAGTGAGAGAGGGAACACAAGCAGGGGGAGTGGAGAGGGAGAAGCAGGCTCCCCACCGAGCAGGGAGTCCGATGCAGGACTCAATCCCAGGACCCCGGGATCATGACCTGAGCTGAAGGCAGACGCTTATCGACTGAGCCACCCAGGCGCCCCAGGGTTGTGACTTAATAGGACCCCTGGGGCCCAGTGAATTACATGCATTCTTCTACATACGTAACAGGAGGGCCTTACTATGGTTTATTCTTTATCAATTTGCTTATCTTTTAGATGTGAAGCAAAGTCTGCAAGGATGATGATCTGCATAGGTAAACCACCTGACCTAACCTGCTGGGGGAACATAATGGTCTCACACTATAGTCATTTAGTTGTTGTACTGCTATTGTTTTTCTTTTTATTTTTTTTTTAAAGATTTTATTTATTTATTTGGGGTGGGGAGCAGAAGGAGAGGGACAAGCAGACTCTGTGCTGAGTGTGGAGCTTGGCGCGAGGCTCAATCCTTGACCACGAGATCATGATCTGAGCTGAAACCAAGAGTTGGACACTGAACTGACTCCCACTCAGCATGGAGCCCTACAGGGGATCTTGATCCCATGACCCATGAGATCATGACCTGAGCTAAAACCAAGAGTTGCAAGCTCAATGGTCTGAGCCACCCAGGTGCCCTGAGAATTACAGAAACATTTTAGGCAAAAATTGTTTTCCTTGGAAGCAGAAAGACAGATTTTGTCTGAACCTTTGGTTTGTGGATGGAAATCAATTTTTCCAGCAAATTTCTGGAAGAAGAACCTCACTGTGTTGGTATTTAATGCTTCTGTTTAAATTTCTTTAATTAAAAAAATTTTTACTTAACATTAACTGTGTGAAAGAGTCCCCAGACAATCACAGTCTCATAATCAATGATGACCTTTTGTGTCTATTTTGTTATAATCCTGTTCCGGTGTGCTAGGAACTTAAAGCAATGATTTTCTTACTCTTTTAAAATTCAAATCAATCTTCACTCTTATTACAAATCACACAAGTTAGGAAAAAATAATTTCAATTTTTTTTTAGTTTATACTTGTATGGGACTTGCTCTTTTCAACTTTATTGTTATATCTTACACATACATGAAACCTCAAAGACAACATTGTTAGTTTTTTAAAGTTTTGTCAGAGGATTTACTGCTTTGTAACACGTGACTTCAACTAATTACAAGACAATCAGAAGATTGACAGAAAATTTAGAGATCCCAGATATTTTCACTTTAATATTCTTTAAAACAAAATCTTACAACATTTCCAATTATATGAGGAAAGGATTCCCCTATTTTGTCCTCCCTAGAAGTTGACAGAAAGAGTTGGCAAATGAATTTAAGTTTGGGAAGAAGGCCACCTGGCTTTTGTACATTAGGCAAGAAGGAATAAGTCAAGCCAAAGGGATTTCCCCATAAGGAGACAGTGGTAGTGAGGAGGATTCTTGAGGGTGGATAGAGATAGGGACTATAAGAAGCTGGAATCTAGCCTAGATCCACACACAGTTTGAAGAGTTTAATTTCACACCAAAATGAGCCAAGCCTTATTGGAAGCTTTACACTTTAGCAAATGTCAATTGAGTTTCAGATTTCAGAAAAGAACCTAAAAGAAAAAACAGAGCATTGGCAATGATGGTGACGGGTTGGTAATGGCAACAGCTAAGTGATGGCCACACAAATGCATTGCATTATCCTTCCTCCAACACTGAGTCAGTCTAATGATGCAGGGGTACATCATGTGTTCTGAGCTCTTCAGATGTTCTTTATGTTGAAAATCAAAGACTCCATTAACGATTTAGGAAATATAGAGTAAATTGAGGGCTTTTAAAAAAACATCTAATTTTTTTTTAAAAAAGAACATCTCTAGAGTTATCCATTCATTTTATTCAAATGTTTTGCAATCCACAATCACATAAACAATTAAAGATTCAGTCAGCTCTTGGCCATCAGCTATAATAATCTTTCCCTACAGCAGCTTTATTGTAATAGGGTAAATTAGCTGTTTAAGGACTTATTAAAGCAGACAACTTCCTGTTTATCATCTGTAAAATATTTGATGTTTGTAGCTTACGAGGTACATCCCTAAGAAGGTGACTAGGACAGAGAATAAAAGTAAGAAATAATTATATTCCAATGGATGTTCCACATTTTTCATGTTGACTAGAGTGAGTTGCTGCTCTTCAGTGTAATAAACATTTAATATCACATTTTAGGTTTGAGTTCCAGTGTTTTTTAGGTTCCAATGTTTAGTCGTATGTTTAGCAGACACCTAAATATTGGCCCTTTCTCTCATGTGGCTGTTTTGTGGGTTTTCAGAGACTCTTCCTTATGGCAGAGCTCCTTTTCCTCATGCCTTAATATGGGAAATGCACCCTCCACCACCAGAGAGGTGTTGTAGCTCTCTCTTCAGTTTCTGTCTTGTAGTTCATCCTACACAAAGACTTTTCTCTGTTGGGTTACTTTGCCCCTCTTGGGCCTCATGGGTAAGAAGGATATGCTTAAAAACTATGCAAGTCTGGCTCTCCACAGATCCATTAGGCCAACTGATGGCTGATTGCACCATAGCCCAGTCTACATGCCGTGGTGTCTGGGTGGCTCCATGTAGCACCCACCTTCAGGCTTCTCAAAGAGGGAATCAGTTTCCAGCAGCTTTGTGATCCGCAAACTCCAAGTAGTACAAGTTAGTTTTCTAAGTATTTCTGTGAGCAGCCCCTAGTTCCATCTCACTTGGCTTGGTGGAGATGGGGCAAAGGGAAAGTTAACAGCACTGCAAAGACATCTTCCAATGAACCTTCTAATTCTAATCTACTGCTAATGAATCCCCAGCCTTCTCTCATATGCCTTGGAGGTAACCTACAGAGGTAGCAGAACAGGTTTGCAAATTCTTCATAATGATCTAACATATTTATTTTTAAATATGGAGGTACTTGCATCTATTGAATTTGTGCACTGCTGGTGGGAATGCAAAATGGTTCAGCCACTGTGGAAAACAGTATGGAGGCTCCTCAAAAAAATTAAAAATAGAATTACCATATGATCCAGTAATTCCACTGCTGGGTATTTACCCAAGAAAAATGAAAACACTAATTGAAAAAGACGTATGCATCATTATGTTTATTGCAGCATTATTTACAATAACCAAGATATGGAAGCAACCCAAGCGTCCATCGATAGATGGATGGCTAAAGAAGATGTGGTATATATGGGATATTACTCAGCCTTGAAAAAGAATGAAATCTTGCCATTTACAAAAACATGGATGGGTCTAGATGATACAAATACTAAGTGAAATAGTTGAAGCAAGACAAATAAAACATGATTACACTTATATGTGGGATTTAAGAAACAAAACAAATGAACAAAAGAGAAAAGAGACAAAAAAATCAGATACTTAACTATAGAGAATGAACTGATAGTTGTCAGTGGGGAGGTGGATGGGGGTATGGGTGAAATATAAAGGGGATTAAGAATACTCAATTTATTATCAAGTACTTGCATCTATTGGGATTAAGAATACTCAATTTATTATCAAGTACTTGCATCTATTGGCTGTGTTCTTGGGTTTTTTTAAGCTGAAACTCTAAAGAGAGAAAGAGTCCCATTTTAACCATTGGTCACACTTGTCAAACTGCTTAAAGGAGATTTTAAATACTAAAATAATAAAAGTAGAGGGAATAACTCTCAAACAAGTGGGGGAAGAGAAGTGGAATAATAATAATTATAATAAAAATAAAATGGATGAATCCAAAAGAAGGCAGGAAATGACAAATACCAAAGTATAGAAATAAGGCTAATAGAACAAAATGAGATATATATATAAGACATTTATGTGTGTTGCTGGAAAGACAAATAGATGGAATAGAGATCTCAGAATGAGACTCAGAAACTTGACATATAACAGAGGAGGCATTTCCTATAGTAGAGGAAGGTTGATCTAGTTAGAAAAAATGGTGCTCAAACAATGATGCACTCATAAGGAATAAAATATATATTGAATTCATACCTCCCATCATATCCAAGAGTTAATATGAGAAGATTAATAAAACCTACTGTACAAATTAAATCTTTAGATCTTTTAGAAGTTATGAAGAACTTCCCTGGTAGAAAATATCATCTAATAAATCTAGAAGCAGAATATAATAAATAGTATCCAAAAAGAATACAGTATAAAGAAAAAAATTAAGTTTTATTACATATAAATTAAAAATTAGAGGTATATCATGAAAAGATGGCATAATGATAACAGAAAAGTAAGAGCGTAAGCCATATACTAGAAGATAATTTCAATGCATATAATCAGAAGAGAATTAGGAAGCAGAATTTACAAAGACTGCCTATAAATCATTACAATAAAGATTAACAACTCAGTAGAAAAACGTGACAAGATATCTAAACTTAAGAAGAAATTAAAATGTCCAACAAACATGTGAAAATATGCTTAGCCTAACAAGTAATCAAAAAATGCAAATTAAAAACAGAATAAGATAAAATTTTGCACCTATTAGATGGATAAAAACAAAAAAAAAAAACCCTTGAAGATACCAAGTGTTGGAGAGGATGTTGAATAGTAAGAGCAGTCATACATTAGTAGTAGGAATACCTATTGATAAACCACATAGGAGATTGTTATGGACTGAATGTTTTCCTCCAAATTCATATGTTGCAGATCCAACCCCCAATGTGATGGCCTTTGGAGGTGGGCCCTTTGGGAAGTAATTAGGTTTAGATTAGATGCTGAGAATGCCCTCTCCACCCCCACACCATGGGATTAGAGTCCTAGTAAGAAGAGGAAGAGATATAAGGGCTCTGCCTGTATGAGGTCACAACAAGAAGGTGGCCATCTGCAAGACAGAAGAGAACTCTCATCAAGAACCAAATAGGCTGGCACCTTCATCTTTGACTTGCCAGCTTCCAGAACTGTGAGAAATGAATTTCTGTTGTTTAAATCACCCAATCTATTGTATTTTGTTATGATAGCTCACATGGACTAAGACAGAGATCTATTTCACAATGTGTGGTCATGTTTAAGCTGCATAGATGCTGTGAGGTGGATTTAACGGAGGTGCCACAACATTCATTTCCCCATTGGTGTACCGTGCCATTCTGTTCTGTTAAAGCTTGAGAGCTAAAATCAACCTTTCTCAGATTCCCATGAAGTTAGAGTTCCAGAAGCACATCCGGTTTTGTCAACTGATATAGTTGAGCAATATTTAGAGAGTAGAAGTGATATGGGGGCAATTCCTCAAGTATCATTTTGGTTGGTAGGCAAAGTCATGCAAACATTGATTCTGGTTTTTTTTTGTTTGGTTTGGTTTTGTTGCAGCAGTGAATGTCAAGTCACTAATGTCATTAGAGTTAAGAGATAATTGTAATTCAGATGCTGTGGTTTCCTGATCCTGGGATCCCAGTGATAGTGGTTCGTTTTTCAATTTAATGGTTCTGGTAGTGGCCTACTGACTTCCTATTTTCCTGGTTGTAGCCACAGTGAAATTCTTTGGATGGGCTCATTTGGAGGCATGGTTCTGAGTTATTCCTAGAGGTCTGGAGCCCACTCTTTCAGCCCCTTCAATGATTTTGCAATCACTTAATTCTGATTACATACTTCTCTCCTTAAAATAATTGGAGTTGTTTCTGTTTCCTACAGTTGAACACTGACCAGTACACCTTCAACCTATGAATTCCACATCTAGATACATACCCAAAGGAAACTCTTGGAACTGTACCCAACTTCTAGATAAGGAAAATATTATAGTTTATGTGCCCAGAGACATGTGGAAAAATGTTCATAGTGGCATGGTTTATAATGGCAAAATATATCGCTTCTCGGCCTTTTGCTTAGATCAAGTGTATAATGGCAAAATATACTTGACAATAAAATGGATAAAAAGTAGAATAATCATGCAAACTCTTGCATATTTTATAGTAAATTAAAAATAATAATCCAACACAGATACACAAGACATAATATCCGCCTTTGGTTAGCTTAACAAAATAGCAGCCATTTTTTTTTTTTTTTTTAAAGATTTTATTTATTTATTTGAGAGAGAGAATGAGAGACAGAGAGCATGAGAGGGGGGAGGGTCAGAGGGAGAAGCAGGCTCCCTGCCGAGCAGGGAGCCCGATGCGGGACTCGATCCTGGGACTCCAGGATCATGACCTGAGCCGAAGGCAGTCGCTTAACCAACTGAGCCACCCAGGCGCCCAAAATAGCAGCCATTTTTAAGCACAAGACTTTGGAACCAGATGATTAAAAATGAGTTTCCTCCCCCTTAGTTCTTAGTTATATAATGTTCTTAAGGTTTGTTTACCAGCTTTCTTCTTTTCAAGCACACTATTCCAGGCCTTCTCATGAACTCCTGTGGTTTTAAGCACATTGTATGTGTTGATGATTGTCAAAGATGTATCTCTGAGTTTCCAACTCATACGTCCAACTGACAAAAGCTCTCCGCTTTTGTGTGTTGAAGACATTTCAGATTCAGTGAGGCTGTAAATGATCTTTGTTCCAAAATCAGCTCTTTATTCTGTGTTCCCTATTTCAGTTTAAAGAAAATGCTATTCTTTATTTCCATAAACTAGAAACCTGGGATCATCCTTGCCTATTTTGTTTCCTTAACTTCTTGCCCCTCACATGTAATCACTGAGTCTTTCCAGTTCCTTCTACTTCATATTGTTAAAATTGTACTGTCCCTTTCTACACATATGTACTATTGAAAAGCCTTCTTTATTTTATTAACATATAATGTATTATTTGTTTCAGGGGTACAGGTCTGTGATTCATCAGTCTTACACAATACACAGCGCTCACCACAACACATACCCTCCCCAATGTCCATCACCCAACCACCCCATCCCTCCCAACCCCCGACACTCCAGAAACCTTCAGTTTGTTTCCTATGGTCAAGAGTCTCTTTTGGTTTGTCTCCCTCTCTGGTTTCTTCTTGCTTCATTTTCTCCTCTCTTCCCCTATGATCCTCTGCCGCGTTTCTTAAATTCCACATATCAGTGAGATCATATGATAATTGTCTTTCTCTGATTTACCTATTTTGCTTAGCATAATACCCTGTAGTTCCATCCACGTCATTGCAAATGGTACGATTTCATTTTTTGATGGCTGCATAATATTCCATTGTATATATATACCACATCTTCTTTATCCATTCATCTGTCGATGGACATCTGGGCTCTTTCCGTAGTTTGACTATTGTGGACATTGCTGCTATAAACATTGGGGTGCAGGTGCCCCATTGGATTACTACATTTGTATCTTTGGGGTAAATACCCAGTAGCGCACAGCAATTACACTATTGAAAAGCCTTCTAATTCATTGACCTCTTGCCTTAAATCTTACACTACCTACCCATTCCACATAACACAGTTAAAGTGACATTGCTAAAGCAAAAACATCATTATGTCATCCTCCTGCTTAAAATCCTCTATGGTTTCTTATTGCTCCTAATCATAATATTCAAAGCCCTTCATGACATAGCTTCCAATTACCTTTCAGTGTTCCCACTTACCTCTTTCCTTTCAAGCTCTGCAACACAATCATACCATGTCTTTTAGTTTCTTGGATACACTATGGTCTTTCTGATATTCACAGCTTTCCATGTGCTACTTGATTCATGTGGATTACCCTTCCTTTCCCTTCCTACCTACTTATTAAGTCTCAGCTAAGACAGTAATAATTTTCAATAACATGTATCCCTAACATTCTCCTCCTTCCTCACATTACATTCACTTCTCTACAGTCTATATTATAATAGATAAGCCATTAAAAAAAATCTTCATACCATTATCACATCTACCATATTTAATAATTATTTCTCAATATAAGAGGAATTATGTTTTACCTAATGTCTGGTCTGTCTACCAATTTTCTTGATTAACTCAAAACAGTGTACAGTTGATTTGCTTGAATCAGGACCAAACAAGGTCCACACATTGTAATACGTTAGTATATCTTATCTATAGTTATTCCCTTTCTTATTTTTAATGCCATTTTTTGGAAGAAACCCATTGATTTTTCTGATGGGATTTTCATATACTATATTTCACTAATTTCAGTCTCACAGTGAAATTTAACAAGTTCTTCTACCTACCACATTTTCTATTAGCTAATAGTTAAATCTAAAAGCTTGATTAGATTCTTATTATAATTTAGTAAGAATACTGAACAGATTATGCTGTGTACTTCCTGTGCATTCATCAGGATACATATAATAGCGAGTTGTCTCTCTTTCAGGGCTATTAAGGTTATCAGTTCAGTTCAGATGGTTCCAGACTAATTTGTTACAAAGTTTCCCATCAACACTTTACCTGATGGTTTTCACAGATGATTGTTGTCTAAGCCCAGTATTCCACTAGAGTTGCAATCTGATGTTTCTCATCCTTTTATTTCTTCTGCATTTTGTTATTCTGGAATACAACTGATATAGAGAAGGCAACCTGATTGATTCTTTCTCTTTGCTGATTTTAAGAATATTGGCTTGGCGCATGTTATGGTCATCCCAGAGGAAATGGGCTCAACTCCTTACTCATAATTTGATTTAAGGTTGAGACTGATAATGCCACAAGTGTGTCAAGAGTGTATGAAGAGATTTGTATTCACATGATCTTTCTGAGGAGAGAAGAGCAAGCTGTCAAGCAGGTCTGAAAATGGCTTTAGAGAGCAAAGAGGATGTAACTGCCTTTGAGTTCTATTGTGGTTAGGGAGTGGGGCTGGGGTGAGGACTCCTGCAAAAGGCTGGGGCTTGCCTGGTTTAAGTATTGCAGGAAGGAGCACCTGGGCTTGCCCAGAAATGGGACAATAGGAGAAAGTATGTGTGTGTGTGTGAGGGGGTGGGACTTGAAAGCTGTTAATAATCAGAAATAAAAGAATAGGGTTAAACTCTTTACTATAAATCACCTTTGATATTTGACTGACAATTGAAATATGCCATATTTTATTTAATTAAACTTGAACTTATTTAAGCCAGCATGGCATTTATGAGGCCTGAAACCTGACGCTGGTAAGGGAGGTGAAATTTTTTTGAATGCCTTATTCAAGAACCCAATATTGTATATTCTGAGAAGTGAGATGAGTGCTTTTCCTTCTTTTCTAAATAGGTCTTGTATAAGAAATTTCAATCCTTAAAGGCCCTGTTTTCATTTACATTGGGTCATATTAATTATTTTTGAACAGGGAGTACATGGAATCCCACTTTATCAAGCTGATTGTAAGTGCTAAAGATTAATTTTATTTAAATTTATTACTTGTTGGGTAAGAGTGCCCATGCTCATCCTGGAATATTTTAGGGCAATAGGTGTTATGGCTATAGAGAATTTAGGCATGGCAATAGTTCTGATGGCTAAGATGAATCTTACCTGTTTGTCCTTTATTTTATGTATGATGACTACCCCGATTGCATGGGGTATACATTATTGAAATTTAGTGGGATCCCGAGTATAACTGTAATTTTAATCCAGTATAAATTAAAATATGAAGGTTTGCCAACTTGTACATTTCATTATATGTTAAAATTAACTCAGCCCCTATACTAAAGACACAAAAGTCAATCAGCATGCTTTTATATTTGGGAGAGGAGGATTTTTTTAAATTTTATTTTTAAAGCAATTTTAGGTTCACAGTAAAATTGAACATAAGGTACAGAGATTTCCTATACACTCTCTCCCTGGATATATGCACAGCCTCCCCCATTATCAACATCCCCCACCAGAGTGGTGCATTTGTTAAATGATGAATCTATATTGATATATCTTTATCACCCAAAGGCCCTAGTTTACATTACAGTTCACTCCTCATGTTGTACATTCTATGGGCTTTGGCAAATGTCTAATGATACATATCTGATATTATAATATCATGTAGACTGATTTTACTACCCTAAACATCATCTGTGCTCTGCCTATTCTTTCCTACTCACTACCCAACTCCTGGCAACCACTAACCTTTAAACTCTTTCCATATTTTTGCCTTTTCCAGAATGTCATGTAGTTGGAATCATACTTATAATCATATGTAGACTTCTCAGATTGGTTTCTTTTACTTAGTAATATATACTTAAGATTCCTGTGTCTTTTCATGGCTTGATGTCTGTTTCATTTTTATCACTAAATAATATTCCATTGTTTGGATGTACCACAATTTATCCTCTCATCTATTGAAGGACATCTTGGTTGCTTCCAAGTTTTGGCAATTATGATTAAAGCTGCTATAAACCTCCATTGCAAGTTTTTATGGATAATTTGTTAACTTCCCTAGATAAATACCAAGAACCACACTTGTTGGAAAGTACTTTAAGAGTATATTTAATTTTGTAAGAAATTGTCAAACTGCCTTTCAGAGTGGCTGTACCATTTTGCATTACCATCAGTAATGAATGAGAGCTCCTCTTTGTCCCCATCCTCAACAGTATTGGTGTTGTCAGTGTTTCTGATTTTGGCCATTCTAAAAGGTGTACAGTGGTACGGTCATTGCTGTTTTAATTTGCAATTCCCTAAGGATGTATTATGTTGAGCTTTTTTTTTTTTTACTCTACTCATTTCTTTTTTTTATTATTATTATGTTATGTTAATCACCATACATTACATCATTAGTTTTTGATGTAGTGTTCCATGATTCATTATTTGCGTATAACACCCAGTGCTCCATGCAGAAAGAGCGCTCTTTAAAACCCATCCCAGGCTAACCCATCCTCCCACCCCCTTCCCCTCTAGAACCCTCAGTTTGTTTTTCAGAATTCATCGTCTCTCATGGTTCATCTCCCCCTCCGATTTCCCCCCTTCATTCTTCCCCTCCTGCTATCTTCTTCTTCTTCTTCTTCTTTTTTTTTTTAACATATAATGTATTATTTGTTTCAGAGGTACAGATCTGTGATTCAACAGTCTTGCACAATTCACAGTGCTCACCATAGCACATACCCTCCCCAATGTCTATCACCCAACCACCCCATCCCTATATGCCTTCTTCCTTGGTGAGGTGTCTGTTTAGAACATTTGCCCATTTTTTAGTTGGGTTGTTTATTTTCTTGTTTTTTTTTTAGATTTATTTATTTATTTTTGAGAGATAGAGAGAGAGAGTGGGGGAAGGGGCAGAGGGAGAAGGAGACAATCTCAAGCAGACTCCCTGTTGAGCACAGAGCCAGATGTGGGACTTGATCCCAGGACCTTGAAATCATGATGACCTGAGCCAAAATCAAGAGTCAGATGCTCAACTGACTGAGCCACCCAGGCTTCCCTATGTTCTTACTGTTAAGTTTTGAGAGTTCTGTGTATATTTTGGAGAAGAGTCCATTTTTAGATGTATCTTGAACAAATAGTTTCTCCCTACTGTCATTCGTCTGACAATGTGTTTTGCATAGCAAAAGTTTTTAATATTAATGAAGTCCAGCTTATTAATTTTTTCTTTCATGCATCAAAGATTTTTTCTTTCAATTTCAAAAAAATTCATTGCCATACCTAGGTCTTCTAGGTTTTCTTATCTTTTTGAAGTTTCATAGTTCTGTATTTTACATTTATGTTTAAGATCCATTTTGACTTAATTTTTACAAAGAGTAAAAGGTGTCTAAACTCATTTTTTTGCATGTGGATGTCCAGATGTTCTAGAACCATTTGTTGGAAAGACTGTCTTTGCTCTAATATATTGCCTTTGTTCCTTTGTCACAGCTGACAGATATTAAGAGTGTATTTGTGTGGGTCTATTTCTGGGCTCTCTATTCTGTTCCATGGATCTATTTTGTCAATTCTTTTGCCAATACAATCCTATATTGATTACTGGGATTTTATAGTAAGTATTGAAGTTGGGTATTGTCAGTCTTCCAACTTTCTTCTTTTCTTTCAAAATTGTGTTGGCTATTCTGGCTCTTTTGCCTCTCCATATAAACTTTGGAATCAGTTTGTTGATGCCCACAAAATAACGTGCCATGATTCTGACTGGGATTACATTTAATTTTAGATTATATAGGAAGAACTGACATCTTGACAGTATTGTGTCTTCTTATCCATGAATGTGAAATATCTCTCCATTTACTTAGCTCTTTGACTTGTCAGAGTTTTGTATCAAAGTTTTCCTCATAGATTTTGTATATATTTTGTTAGGTTTATAATGAGATATATTTCATTTTGGGATGTTAATGTAAAGAGTATTGTGTCTATGTTCATGATCATGTTGATTGTTAATAAAGATAGTTTTACTTCTTCCTTTCCTATATATGCCATTTATTTCTTTTTCTTGTCTTATTGCAGTGGATAGAACTTCAATACAATCTGGAATAGAAGTGATGAGAGTGGACATTCTTGCCTTCAGTGTTTCAACATTAACTATGATGTTACCTGTAGGTTTTTTGTAGATGCCCTTTAACAGGCTGAGGAAGTTCCCTTTAATTCTCAATTTGTTGAGACTGTAAAAATCAGAAATAGATTTTGGATTTTTGTCAAATGCTTTTTCTGCATCTATTGAGATGACATTTTATTTATTGCTATCTAATAATAATATCACAAACTTAGCAACTTAGAACAACACATATTTATTATCTCACAATTTTGGAGAATCAGGAGTATGGACAGTGGTTACTTAGCATAGTCTCCTACTTCAGGTTTTCACAAGACTGCAATCAAGGTATTGGCCTGGGCTGCAGTCTGATGTGAGGCTTGAATCAGAAAGGATTGTATTCAAATTCAGATCCAAATTCAAGTATTTGCTGGGAGTATTCATTTGCTTGCAGGTTGGAAGACTGAGGCCCTCACTATCTTGCTGACTGTTAGCTAAAAGTGGCCATAAGCACCTCTCTGAGTGGCCCTCTCCATATGGCAACAAACAACATGGCAGTTTGCTTCTTTAAAGCCAGCAGGGAAGAGTATCTTTTAACAATAGTGATATTACAATTTTATGTAATTTAATCATATACACATTGTCACATACATCCTTTCACCTTTGTGGTATTCGAGTCACAGATTCTGCTCACACTCAAAGGTAGGGAATTACACACAGGTATGAAATTATCTTCTGGTCAGGATCATTGGGGACCATCCCAGAATCTGCTCATCACAGATGACCATATTGATGATTTTTTTAAAATCAGTTACTGTGATGAATTACACTGATTGCTTTCAGAAGTGAAATTAACCTTGCATTCCTGGGACTACTTCATTATGATTTATTATCCTTTTATATATTATTATATTTTGTTTGCTAAAATTGTGCTTAGAATTTGTGCCTTGTGTAGTTTTTTCCATATTTCTGGAGCTTGAGATACATGTGCAAGTATACAGTTTCAAAATATTTATAAAATTTGGACTTTTTGGGGGGGAATATTTTTATAACCCTCCC
This sequence comes from Phoca vitulina, assembly GCF_004348235.1. Classification (NCBI taxonomy): domain Eukaryota; kingdom Metazoa; phylum Chordata; class Mammalia; order Carnivora; family Phocidae; genus Phoca; species Phoca vitulina. Next base: position 12,974,023 of record NW_022589705.1, read on the forward strand.
TCTCTGTCCTCTGCTTTGGGACTCCTATTATATGTATATTACATCATGTGAATTATCTCCACATTTTACTAACACAGTGCTTATTCTTTTTAGTTCTTTTGCTCATCTGTGTGTTTCATTTTGGATAGTTCTATTGCTATTTCTCCATGTTCTAATCTGCTAGTTAGCCTTTCCAGTATTTTTCTTCTCAACAGAGTAGTTTTCATCTCTGGAAGTTTACTTTGATTCATTTAAATATTTCCTATTTCCCAACTTAATTTTTTGAACAAGTGGAATACAGTTATTATAACTATTTAATGTCCTTGTCCACTAATCCTAACATTTGTGTCAGTTCTGGATCAGTTTTGATTGGTTGATTTTTCTCCTCATTGTGAGTTATTTTCTCTGGCATCTTTGCAAGCTTATTATTTCTTTAAAAATTTGATTCCAGAAATTGTAGATCTTACCTCACTGTGAGCTGGATATTTTTGTATTGCTATAAATATTCTGGAGGTGTGTTCTGGAATGGAATAAAATTGCTTGAAACAGTGTCATTTTTTTGGTCTTGTTTTTAAGATTTGTTGTATGGAAACAGACCAGCATTTAGTCTAGGTCTCATTTTCCTCCACTACTGAGAAAAAAATTCTTGTAAGTACTCCATCCAATGCCCTGTAAAGTGTGATGTTTTCCAGTTTGACTGTGGGAAAAGGTACTATTCCCAGCCTTGTGTGAGCTTTGGTATTGTTCCTTCTAGGCTGGTTCTTTCTTAGGTTTGAGATCCTCAGTTTCCTTGCACATTGTGGATATTCAGAGCCCCTGCTCTGTGTAGCTCTTTTTAGGGCTCTGTCCTGTGAATTGCGGCTTTTTTGGTGTCCTGGATTCACAAATCCATGTTTTTCCTCAGGGACTCGTTATCTTCTGCCTGGGCTCGTCCTCACCCCCTTGTGTCATGTCTTGGAAATTTCTCAAAGCAGTAAGCTGGGACCAATCTTAAGGATCATCTCATTTAAGTTTTATTCCTCAGGAATTTATATCATTGTCTGATGTCCAGCATCTTCAAAACCATTATTTCATATATTTTATCCAGTTGTTTTATTGCTTCAGGCAGGAGGGTAAATCCAGTATGTTATGTGAACTTGGCTGGAAGCAGAAGCTTCACAGATTTCTTTTAATAATTAAATGAAATAGCATGCTAAAATACGTTTGCATATAAATCTCCCTACATATCCTCATTATTTATAGAACAATGTATAAAGTGTAAATATCATGTTATTATTCAAAAAGCAACTATGAAATTCTATCTTAATGTAGCTTTTAAATTATATTTTATATAATATTTATTTATATATACATTTTATATATAATATTTTATATTATAATATATTTTATAATATAATTTTATATTATAATATATATAAATAAAATACATAAAATTTATATACTTATATATATAGTTTATATATATTATATTTTATTATAAAAGCCACAATATGTGATAATTGTAGATTATTTAGAAAACAGAAGCACAAAAAAGAATATTAAAATCACCTATAATCATACCACCAAGATATAATCACTGGTGATATTTTGGGATGTATGCTTCTAATATATTTTTTTGTATACATTGGGATCTTTTGCCCCATATTAAATAATAATAACCTTTTGGTGACATTAACTATTTTTCAAAACATGATTTTGAATGGATGGATGAAAATCTATTTATAGATCCACAATTTTTATTTAACCATTATACTTCTGTAGGGACGTTTAGATAATTTTGAAATTTTGCTACTATAAATAACATACTTTACATGAATTTTTGTCCATAATTCTGATTATTTCCTTAAACCAGATTTTTAGATAGATAATTACCAGTTCATCTTTGTTAGAAACAAAAGAAACTGATAACTTCTGTTTGTAAAAGTTACTTCTGCTTCTCCTAGTAGATGGAATATCTTATCTTGTGGGGTTGGAGTTGATTGATGCTAAAGATCATTTTGCCATACTGCATTGTAACACTATAGGTATAAATAAACTTCATTTAGTCAAGACATTTCTCTGTATTCATGCTAGTTAATTGAAAAATCCTATAACCAGGAGGAAGATTCTGAAAGATTAATGAAGGTTGTCAAAGGGGCTAGCAGACAGTGATCCAGATGCTGAGATAATTTGTCCTGCTCCCTTTTCTACTTTCACCATGTTAGAATAAATACATCAGTGGAAAAAAGATGACTTCAGTAAAAAATACATATGAAAAGACTGATGTATCTATAATGAATGGAGTTATGATCTGTGATCACACCACTGGTATTCAAATTCTGGCCTTTTCATTTACTAGTTATGTCAACTTCTTAAATCTCTTTGTGTTCCAGTTTTTGTTTCTGTAAAATGGGGATATTATAATAGCTCAAATAGTTTTTAGGTTTTTATTTTTGTTTTTTGTAATTTAGATGCTCTAAATGTATAGCACTTAGAACACTGCTTGGCAAGTAGCAGTGAGTTAAGATTTAATAAATATTATTAGTGTCAATCCTTTGTTACACCTTTATAAAGAATTCACTTTTCTTTAGTAAATAATTATTAAATATTTAATTTATTATTTATTGGATGAAGCAATTGATTAGTTTTTAGTACTATAAAAAAGAAAGTATGTATTACAATCTTATGAAATCCTTAGATTTTACATATCTCCTAGTCATAGACTTTATCATGAATCAAAGACTTCTATAACGGAAATTGTAGCTTCCTGTCTATAGTGAGAATCCCTTTTAAGTATCTCTGGCAGCTGGTCTCACCACTCTCATCTGAGAACCAAAGCTGAATGCCTTCTTGAAATGGTATCCTTCATTGTGGGGCAGTGCAGATTAGAAAAAAAATACTGCTCATGCTATGTATCCATAATTTCTATTTCAGCCTTTAGGTTCCACTTTGAACAAATCAATAACCTCAACTTTTATCTACACTATAGCTTAGTATCCACTCTTCAAGCAATTCATTAGATTTAAATCATTTTCTAATATGGATAAGATTTCTTTATCTTTTACCATCCTAGGTCAACTTTTCTCAGAGAAAAATTACCCAACTCCATAGATAGTTTTTGGCTATATCATCAAGTAAAAATTATAGCAAACTTAAATTTAGCTCCAAAAGACTCAAAATTGAGCTATTAAAGAGCCATTATATTAAAATTATATTTTTTTCATGTAAGTGAAATAGATTTATCATGGGTATAATTAGTTAATATTGATGCACTTGTATTTTTGAGTTGTCATTTTCAATTCCACAGTGATATATTTTATCACTATATCTATTTTTAAAATTGACGTTTGTTTTGTAGAAATTGTTTTCTCTTTCAACAACATCAAATATTAGAACAAAAATTTTCATTAAAAATCAATTCTTACTATACACATAAGATGTTATATATGAACCTAATGGTAACCACAAACCAAAAACCTATAATAGATACACGAAAAATAAAGAGAAAGGAATCTAAGCATAACACTAAAGAAAACCATCATACCACAGGGAAGAGAGCAAGAGAAGAAGAAAGGAACAGAAAAAAACACAAAAACAACCATAAGACAAGTAACAAAATGGCAATAAATACATACCTATCAACAATTACTTTAAATGTAAATGGACTAACTGCTCTAATCAAAAGTCATAGGGCGACTGAATGGATAAAAAAGCAAGACCCAGCTATAGGCTGCCTATAGGAGACTCACTTCCTATCTTATTCTTTAATTTTTTTCAAATATTTAATTACTTGACTTAAAGGTTCATTTCCCACACACCCTTTATAATAAATGTTAGCAGCTTTAACTTCCACTTTTTGTATTCTCCAAAATTCTGGGTTCGGTGTCCTTGCTCTGAACATTTCAATTTCATTTCTACAAACTTGGAACCTTGTCATCACTTGCAATATGGCTGCACCTTTCTTTCTCTTGTACCTACAGCTCACCTATTCCCTCTTTTCCATTTGACCTTTCATTTTCATTGCACCTAGTATACCTCTGTTTTTATTTTGCTTTGTACCATCTGAATTCCATGATCAGCCATAGTAGATGTGTTCTAATCCCCTCAGCTATCTACTTCAGAACTTTCCTATCCAAGAATAAACCCCACATTCATTTTCTTTACTCCCAATCCCATCAGACCTATGAATGTTGAGGTGTTTCTTTGTTTGTTTGTTTGTTTTGAGTGCATTATGAACTCACATTGTTACTCTCAGTCTCAGCAATGAGATGAAGGACATATCATTCCCTCATTCCTTCATATGCTTTATTTCCTACCCAGGAGGAGTGGGATATGACACTGAAAGGGTATACTGATTGCCAGTCATTTTTGACATTATTTATGTGCATAAATCTACTACTAAAATGCATTTATAAGAGAATATCATTACTTACACTGTTTCTTTGTGCTCCTTTCTGGACAATCTCTGTCATCCATAACTGACACCTAAGAATCTACTTTCTATTCTATGAAATATTATCTTTTCCTTTTTCTATATTAAATTCTTTACAATTTAATATAAATGGAATGTAGCCTTTGTGTATGGCTTCATTTACTTAGCACAAATTTTGAGATTAATTCATGTTGTTGCATGTGTCAGTGACTAATTCCTTGTCAGTGTTGAAAGGCATTCCATTGTACATATCACAGTTTGTTTATCCATTAACAAGTAACTAAGCATTTGGATTGCTTCCAGTTTTTGGCTATTATAAATACATTTTTATGAATATTTGCAAAAAGTCCATTTCTAGAAGAATACTTAAATACAGAATAATGTTGTATGTCTTATACTCTGTGCCATGAAATTGCATCTAGGAATAGATCTAAGAATAGATCTAGGAATAAACAAAACTGATTCTTTTCTTATAGCCATCTACCTATTTTGTTTTTTAAACAATTGGCATCAGTTTCTTTGTTCACTTGGAGTTGAAAAAAAATCATTGCTAATTTTTTAAATTATCTAAGCCAATCCATTCACTTTATAGATTAAGAGATGGAGGATTACAGAAGTTACATCACTTGTCCAAGGCCATCAAGCTCTTTGGTGGCAGAACATAAATTAGAAATTAGATTTGAAACAGGTAGTTATCACTAATATTTTAAAAAAGATTTTGTTTCCAAATAGCTTATTTGTAGCTATTCCATAATAATTTTAAATCATTTTCAATTTAACAAATCTTAACTACTATTAATTGCTCACCACTAAAGTGGGACTCCAAGAAAGCCAAAGTAATTGTTTCACATAATGCTCTTAACAGAAAAGAGATATGCAAAGTAAAATAATTAAAGAGGACTTTGAGGTAAAATATAGTGGCAAGTGGAACTAGGAGGTTGAAGTGGGGACTAGTTGCAGAGAAAGGCGAGGATGATAGAGCAATCAACCTGACCTAAAACAGTTGTTAGAGAAACCTTTGGGAAATACTTGGAGCATTAATGGATCCATCTAACCACCAGCATTTTTCTTATTCACCCTTGCTATCGAGTAGAGCTGAAGGAAAACACCCAACAGGAGAAATGAGGCAATTATTTACTCTTTGCCTCCAAGCTCAGCTGTAGGTCAAGTTCTCAGCAATCCTACAGATTCCAATCAGCTTTCTTTTCAGTTGCAATCGGTGCTTTTCTAAACTCTTCTGCACTCAAACCCCCAACTGTACACACCTCTCATAGTTGATGGATGCTGAAGATTATTTTTGCCAGGTTGGATTGTTATAACTACAGGTATAAATTCACTTCAGCTAGAAAGAACACCACTCTGCATTCACACTAGTTAATTGAAGGGTCCATAACCATTAGGAAGAATGAATCTGAACGACTAAGGCATTTATTTTTCTTTCCATTTAATTCTAAGTAAGTGACACCACCAGGATAGAACTCTTGCTGCCTTTTTGCCCCACCACCACCATTTGTTTTCTTTAACTTCATCTATCTTTTCCATCTCCTCTCCCATTGCAGAGGATGAGGTAATCCTTTTTGTCTAAAGTGACTCTGTCTACTTGCTTTTGAAAGCCTCTTCAAGGATCCAGATCCATTAATTATTTTCCCTTTTTCCCATGTTTTTAACCTCTTATTCTTTGCTGGCTTCTTCGTACTGCATTTGCTCAATGATTTCTCAGTTTTATAAGGGAAAATAAATCTCCATCAAGGCTCTTTATTTTCTATCTGATGCTTCTCTCTTTCCTTTCATAGTCAGTTTTCAAGTAAGTACAATCTCTGTATCCTTAGCAAATGATGTGTTTTAAAATAACTGTATTGAGATATAATTTATAGGCCAGAAATTTTACCTATTTTAAGTACATAGTTCTATGAGTTTTAGTAAATATATTGAGATGTACAGCCATTATTATATTCTGGCTTTAGAACACTTCCATCACCCACAAAATTTCCTTCATGCCATTTAGAGCTAACCCCATTCTCACTCCCAACCCTAGACAACCACTGATCTGATTCCATCTTCATAGTTTTGTATTTTCTAGAAATTCCAAATAATTGGATTTGTATAATATGCAGTTTTTCTTTTGTAAAGATTTTATTTATTTATTTATTTGCCAGAGAGAGAGAGAGAGAGAGAGAGAGAGCGCGTGCAAGCAGGGGGAATGGCAGGCAGAGGGAGAAGCAGGCTCCCCACTGAGCAAGGAGCTGGATTCGGGGCTTGATCCCAGGACCCTGGGATCATGACCTGAGCCAAAGGCAGATGCTTAACCGACTATGCCACCCAGACATCCCTAATATGTAGTTTTTGTATCTAGGTTTTCTCAGATGGCATAGTTTTGTGAGGTTCTTTTTTGTTTTACATGTATCACTTGTGTGTTTCTTTTTCTTTTTAGTTCTGAGTGGTATTTTATTAAACAGATACACCACAGTTTGTTCATCCATTGATAGACATTTGGATTATTTCCAGGTTTTGGCTATCACAAATAATACTTCTATAATCATTCATGTATAAGTCTTTATCTGGTCATATGTTTTCATTTACTTTGGGAGATACTGGGAGTGGAATTGCTGTGTTGTATGCTAGGTGTATGCTTAACTTTTTAAAGAAACTAACAAACTTTTTCCAAAGGGCTTGTACCATTTTTACATCCCTACCTGCAGTGTATGAGAATTCCAGTGTCTCTACATTCTATCTAACATTTAGAAAGCCTTTTTGATTATATTCATTCTACTGGGTGTTTAGGTATTTTTGTGGTTTTAATTTGCGTTTTCCTAATTACTAATAATGTTGAGTATTATTTCATGTGCATATCTGTCATTTGTATATCCAATTTACTCAAATCTTTTGTCAGTTTTTACTACTGTGTTGTCTTCTTACTGTTGAGTTGTAAGTTCTTACATACTATGAAAACAAGTGCCTTAACATTTCTATTATTTGCACTTACTTTCTCCTTGTCGATGCCTTGTCTTCCATTTATCAAAACATAGTTCTTAATTTGGATTTATAAAAAAAAAATAAAATTTTTATTTTAAAGATTGTGATTTTGATGTCACACTTAAGAAACTTTACCTAACCCAATGTCACAAAGATTTTCTCCTTTGTTTTCTTCTGAAAGTTTTCTAGTTTTAGGCTTTACATTAAAGTATATGATCCATTTTGAATTATTTTTTTGTATATGGTATAAGGCATGGACCAAAATTTATTTTAATGCATATGAATATCCAATTTGAAACAATTTATAGAAAAGTCTGTATTTTCCTCCTGACACCTGTACCCTTTGAAGGGAAGATTCAATGCACAGCCAATTTTAGGGAAGAATTATATTCCATTTTCTTTAGAGTGAAGCATCTATATAATTATTTGGAATTTTTCTGCATGACATTTTATCTGTTTCCCCCATTAGTAATTTATTTAATCATTTATTTATATCATGATAGACTCATGAATATTTATTTTATACTCTGGGTTACAATCCATTACTGTTTTATTTTCTTCTTCTTCTTCTAATATGCCAATTATGTGTAAGTTACACTTTTAGAAATTGTCCTGTATTTCTTAGATGCCTGTTCTATTTTTTTAAGTTCTTTTATTTTCTTTGCATTTCAGTTTGGGAAGTTTCTGATGACTTATCATCACAGTTGCTAATTGTTTCCTCATCTCTGTTGCATCTACTGATGAGCCAATCAAAATCATCCTTCTTTTTTGTTACAATGTTGTTGATTTCTAACATTTCCTTTTGGTTCTTTCTTAAGAGTTTTCATCTCTCATATTGGCCAAATGTTTGTTTACTTTACCACTAGAACCCTTAACATATTACTCATTATTTTAAGTTCCCCCTGTGATGATTTCAACATCTGTGTCATATCAAGCCTGGTTCTAATGATTGCTTTGTCTCTTCATTCTGTATTTTTTCTTGCATTTGCCATGCCTTGTAATTTTTTGTCGAAAGCTAGGCATCTCAGATTAGGTAATAAAAATTGAGGTAAGTAAGTCTTTAGTATGAGGACATCTGGTGACGTGGCTAGAAGTGGGGTGTGTTTAACGTTTTCTGTAACTATAGGTGTCATAGGCTTCACCTTCTCTAGTGTCCTGTTTTTTCTCCCTTCTTGATTTCAGGATTTCTTAATGTCTCTTCCTTAGAGAGAGTCTGTGTCTTGCAGTTCTTCCAGCTGTAATTCACTGTCACTATACTGGAGCCCTGCTGCTCTGATGGTGAAGTTTGGGGAGAGAGGCATTCTGTAATCTTCCAATTAAGTCTCAGTGTTGTAATGGATTTGTGTCTTCAGTTTATGACTTTTGCAAGTGTTTCTCCAGTGGTATAGATTTTTGTTTGTTTGCTTTTTCTTTTGTTCCTATCTATTCTCTTGAAATCTTAACTCATATTGAGGTTTTTTTTTTTTCCTTTTTATGAGCTAGAAAGGCTAGATAAGCCTGAAGTGGAAAAATACCCTTCCTCCAACTAGGATAGGCTTTGGCCAAAAATTTTCCTCTGGAGCATAGTATTTGTTCTGATAAGTTTCTGAACATAGTTCATAATGATTATTAGTACCCCTGCCTGAAGTGTAAGGTCAAAAACTAAAATTATGTGCTTCCGTGGCATTTGGTAAAGCCAGGAGGGCCTTGAATGCCCTAACCTAATTTCCCCTCTGTTTAAAGGTAGCTGGGATTTGTTTCAATCAGGTATGGTAAAACATGCTGTCACAGACATGACTGTCATGCAGGAAGAAACTTTTATACTCACAGACCCCTAGAAACAGGAGGCACAGCACACAACTCAGGGCCATGTGGGGAAGCACCAGGGTTGATCAGGAGACAGAGGGAGCAAGGGGGAAATGTAGGTAAGGAAGAAACAGGTGAGTCAGGGTAAATAGGCTTAGAATTGGCTAATTTGTATAATTACAACAGGCTTGGGGGTATAGAGACTATCCCTACTTGCCTGGCACCTTATCCTGGGGTGACTAGAGCAGGGGAATAATGGTCTGAAGTTAAGGACTTAACAAATTCAGAAGATAAAGGCTTTGAATTTCTTGGTTTGCATATGAAAGGTATACTCCCAAGCAAGTCCTTTACTATCTCTAGAAATTGGCTAGCCCTAAGAGGGGCAGTCCATCAAGGATCAGCTAGGCAGGTGTCAAAGCATTCAGTATAGAAACTAGAAAACCTGGTTATTATATCCTCCTCACTCTGCTCCCTTGGATAAAATCTCCTACCTAACAACCCTCCCTATCAAATGGACGAAATGCTGTTCCTGTTTATCCTACCCAAGCAGTGGATTCAGTTCCCTGACAGACTTAGTCAAACAAGCCAATCACATTCTTATGTAGGAACTTAGGGTCACTCCACCCCCTTGCTACTACAAAGCTTGCCTCCTACAGCACTTGATTGTTCACTCTGTTCCCAAGTGAAACCCCCATGTATTCCTGCACTGCAGGCAGTATTCTTCACTCTTGGGCTGTGAGTATATGTGACTAATAAATTACAGTCAAGTTCATATGTCCAGGGTCAACTGTTGTGTGTTTTGTTACCCCCTATAATCCTCGAGTGGAACCCCTCCCTCACTATGACCGGTTCAGGGAGAAATCTTTATTGGGATTGTCACCTGGAAGAAGGGCCCATAATATTACGGAGTTTCCCAGGGATTTCTCGCACTCATGCTAGTCCATTGTCATCCTCCAGCAATTTTCCAAAATTACTTTTTAAGTGTTCCTATCAGTCTATGGCTCCTATGGCTTCTACTTCAGATAAATATATCTGGTCCCTTTCTTCCTGAATGATTCTTCTGTCCAATTTTGAGGTAACAATTTTCCCTGAAACCTCAGTTCTCTGATGAGTTCAACAAAAGTCATTTATTTTTAATTTGTTCAACTTTTTTTGTTGTAAGGATAAGAGTGATAAATTCTAAGCTTTTAACATATTGGGGCTGAAACCAAAAGTCTTAATTCATTCATTTTTTTCTCCTACCATAATCTCATTCCATTACCACTGAAATTTCTCTTAGCAAAGTCACAACTATCTTCATTTCTAAATGTGATGGATATATTTCTCTCCTTATCTTAATCTCTTTGTGGCATTTATTATTTTTTGAAGTTTTTATTTACTTAAGTAATCTCTATACTCAACATGGGGCTTGAACCCATGATCAAGAGTTGCACACTCTTCCAGCTGAACAAGTCAGCCACCCCTTTTTGTGACATTGATAACTGTTGATTAATTCCTCTGTCTTGAAACTATTGCCTGGTTGAATTTCTAAAGTACCATGATTATGTTTTTCCTCTCCTAGGTTCTGCCATTATCTATTCTTTAAATGTTAAGTGTTTTCCAGATTTCATCTTCAGTTTCTGTCACTTCTCATATTCTCCTTCGGTGACTTCCTCCCTTGTTTCTTTTTTATTGAAGTATAATTAATATAGATGTTATATTAATTTTGGGTGTACAACAGTAATTTGACAGTTCTATACATTACAGAAAGCTCACCACAATAAGTGTAGGTACCATTTGTCACCATGCAACATTATTATAATATTATTGACTATATTCCCTATGCTGTACTTTTCATCCCTGTGACTTATTTATTTCATAACTGGAAGTTTGTACCTCTTAATCCCCTTTATCTATTTTTCCCATTACCCCCATCCACCTTCTCTCTGGAAACCACTGGTTTGTTCTCTGTATTTATGAGTCTGGCTTTTTTAAAAAAAATGTTTATTTTAGTATAGTTGACATACAATGTTATATTAATCTCAGGTGAACAACAGAGTGATCCAACATCTTTATGTGTTATGTTATGCTCATCACAAGGGTAGCTACCATCTGTCACCATACACCACTATTACAGTGCCATTGACTATATTCTCTATGTTGTACCTTTTATTCCTAGGATGTATTCATTCCATAATTCGAAGCCTGTATCTCCCACTCCCTTTCATCCATTCTGTCCATCCTCCTATCCCTGTTCCCTCTGTCAGGGAGGGATTTGTTCTCTATATTTATAGGTTTGAGTCTGCATTCTGTTTGTTTATTCATTTGTTTTGTTTTTCAGATTCCGCATATGAGTGAAATCATACGATATTTGTTTTTCTAAGTCTGACTTATTTCACTTTGCATAATACCCTATCGGTCCATGCATGTTGTCACAAATGGCAAGATCTCATTCTTTTTTATGGTTTCATAATACTCCATTGTATATCTATACCATATCTTTTTTATCCATTCAACTATTAATAGGCACTTAGGTTGCTCCCATATCTGGCTATTGTAAATAATGCTACAATAAACATAGGAGTACGTATATCTTTTTGAATTATTGTTTTTGTTTTCTCTGGGTAAATATCAAGTAGTGGAATTATTGCATCATATGGTATTTCTGTTTTTACTGTTTTGAGGAACCTCCATACTGTTTTGCACAGTGGCTGCACCAATTTACATTCCCACCAACGTGAAGGCTCCTTTTTCTCCACATCCTCGCAATACCTGTCATTTCTTGTGTTCTTGATTTTAGCTATTCTGCCAGGTGTGAGGTGATATCTCATTATGGTTTTTGTTTGTTGTTTGTCCATTTGTTTAGCTTTTTAATATTCCATGTATGAGTGAAATCATATCTTCCTCTCATTTTTTTATTAGCTCAACTTCAGTCACGCCTAAGATCACCTTTATCTTAATCCCTTTACCTCTCTATTATTCTACCACTCTGGACATCTCCACTTGAAGGTCCGATATTTCAGATTTGACATGTCTCAACATGAAACAGCATTTATTTCATGCACTGACCACCCCAAACCTGGTATTTTCCTGTATTTCTATATCTCTGAAAGTCTCCACTAGGCATCAATCACACAAATCATAAACTTCAAATGTTATTTCACTTCTTCCTTGTCACCTAATCAGTCATCATGTTTTCAGTTCAGTAACATCTGGAAAAGGTGTTTTCTGCTCTCAAATCCACAGCCACTAATCTTGTCTCCTACCACTCTTCTGCTACGTCAGTGGTTCATAAACTTCAGTGTGCATCTACATCTCCTGGAAGGCTTGCCACAGTGCAGACTGCTGGGACAGAGACTGTAGTTTGTGATGGTGGTAGGTCTGGAATGGGGCATGAAAATTTGCATTTCTAACAAGTTGCTGGGTGATTCTGATTTTGCCGATTTGAAAACTACACTTTGACAATCATTGTCTTAGGTTATTGCCATAGCCTCCTAATGAATATCCCTGTTTCTATTCAAGACTTCTTCAAGCCATATTTCACACCTAAAACACAATTTGCTTAAAAGTTATAATTGCCCTTCATTGCCTTTTAGGGCCTAGCAAGTGCCTGGCACATACTAAGTGTTCAGTGTTTGTGTTAATGAAATAGGCGTTAGAGAATGAGTATGTTTTGCATAGGAGTTGAGACAGTTTATGCTAGCGTTAGGGTGGGATGGGGGAGGGATAGGGCATATAGCTTTATTTTATTTCATCTTATTTTTTTTAAGATTTTATTTATTTGTCAGAGAGAGAGAGAGAGAGAGATACAGAGCACAAGCAGGGGGAACGGCAGGCAGAGAGAGAAGCAGATTCCCCACTGAGCAGGGAACCCTATTAGGGACTCGATCCCAGGACCCTGGGATCATGACCTGAGCGGAAGGCAGACGCTTAACCCACTGAGCCACCCAGGCATCCTGGTTATATAGCTTTAGTTGCAATAATATTACATATAAGGAAGCAAAACCTATCATGGAAATCAATTACTAAATAAGGACAATTTTTTTATATATATATACAGGTCAGTGAGGAAATCAGCCAAATTGGAGCAAAAAATGATACTAGACTGATATATTCAAGGACAGAGAAGAACTCAGTGTCTTAAACATTTTATTTTGCTTCATAGTGTTAAAGAAATCTGAGTTTACTTTTACACTTTCACCCATCTTACACAGTCTGAATATTTGTTCTAGCATTCTCCCATGTAGCTTTTTAGAGCTCAAGAAATATATATTTATAGAGTATGTCTACTTACTCGGTTTGTATGTAGAAACTTTTTCCATTAAAATTAGCTCAAGGACTTTATTTAGCTTGCCACCACAGTCAAGAATATATTTGTTATATCCCTGGAGTTTTCATATTATGATTTCTTTATGAAAAGAATTGTCGTTTGCTTGAAGCTTTCCCTTCAAAGATCTTTTTTATGTGGAGAATAGAAACTTGTTTCCTGAAATATATTATTCCTCTCATTTAGGAAACTTCATTGAAAACTATTTGTCTCCTTTCCACAGAGGTGAATAAAGTCAAGAAAAATACAAATGTAAAGAAGATATGGGTCTTCCAAGGATGATAGTTGATCATTCTCTCCTGAGAACTGTGGATGTCAATTAGGGTCTATATCAGAATCTTACATAAAAATACAAATCTCTCTTCCTCCTCTTTCCACTTTCCTTCTGAGAGCTCACAACAGAGGGGAGTGGCAGTGTCTATTTTGAAACTGCTTCTAAGGTAATTCTAATTCACTCTCTGAAAAAGAACTGACTTAGATTGCTGGGTCTCAGATTTTGTTTTTCACAGATCATATATATATTTTTTTTTGATTGGAGGGAATATAGTGTTGACTTTTAATTTTGGTCAGTAAGGGCTTTGGAATGAAAAAATAAACTATCTTATCACCATCTCTTCCAATATAAGGATACTTAATACAAAAATGCTAATAGACACACTCCCAGAATAAGGAATAATCCTTTAAATGAAAAATACACATAATGAAAAAACTCACCACCTTGTCCTCATTTTGTAGGGGACCATTGAAAACATCATTATGGACTAGTGCTTTTTCTAACATCTGAGAGCTATTGCCCTAGATAAGTTAGCAGCTTCCAGGAAAGAAAGTTAACATCCCCTTTACTTTCTTTACCCTTTATTTTAATTCATCATTTTAAAGCTTTGCTTTCCATGTATATCATAGTAGCCTATTTTGGTTCAGTTAAGCATTTCCTTTCCTGTTTTTCTCTGTTCTGCTCCAGGGAACCATCCTCAGTGCTAAGAATTCATGGCATTAGATCGGATGGTCCTTTTTCTGTCCTTCATCCAGTGGCAGGTTTAAAACCCTTTGATGATTCAGCTCTATAATATTTAAAGTTCTATTTCAAATCCTTCAAACTTAGGGTTTTAGGAAATAGCTAGCTGTGTGGGAAGACAAGAGAAGAGTCTATTAAAATCTACAATCCTCTTAGTGACCCATTCACTGAGTCTCTCAACAAATCTGTTCAAGTTTTTTTCCTCTTCTGAAAACAAAAGACAAAGCAAATGGGGAACTAAAACTCTACCAAGGCAAGCCTAAGAAAAGCCCACTCGGAAGTAAGCCTTATTAAGAGAGAATATTGTTAAGTGCTACTTATTTTGTTCACTATGAGCACCAGAATCTCAAGTTAACAGCTGAGTGGGGTTCAGCCTATTCAGGCAACTTTCTTTTACAATACCTAAAGGGACTTTTATATTTAGAATTCTGTGAATTTGGAGAACAACTAAGGCTACATTCTGTACTAAGAGCTATATACTGTTTACATACATGTGACAAAATTTCAAGGCTATACAAGATATCTGAAATGAGTTTTCTTTTCTTCTTCGCTCATTGCTTTGACCAGGTGTAGCCGAGGGGATGCCCCTGGTCCAGTCTTCACCTCCTGCACATGACACTTTTCATTCATCCAGGTCAGTCAGACCCCTTCCACTCAATTTTAGTTTTTTGTTTATGTACTTGATCAAAGACTAGTTATTAGATACTGACTCTTCAACAGCTAGTTTCTATGGAAAGCTTTGCCTCCTTTCAACATTTTTGTTTATTGTTAGTTGGGCCTATATAATCCGCAGCTGTCTGCATCTCTAAGCTGAGCATTTTAAGTGTCTCTTCTTTGGGGATCAATGTCCTTCTTAACTCTAAAGCAATGGTTTGTGAGGAAGGAGGATTAAATCCCTTTTGACAAGAAGAATGACTTTCTATTTGATTGAAAGCTGGAAACACATTTACTTATTTCTGTGAGACCATGATTACATCGATGAAGTACCATTAAATGTCTCTTCTCTAACCCATCTTAGGCCCCCTGAGTTGTAGTAGTTATGATAAGTGTATTAACAAGAAACATTTCTATAGTGCTTCCTATGTGCCAGGCATTATTTTAATGCTTTATTTTTAATTAATTTAATATTTAAATAACCTGCATCGAGTGTTATTATGCCCACATAACAAAAGAGGACTCTGAGGCACAGAGGTTTAGCCAATGGTCACCCAGACAGTGGTAGAGCTGATATTATGAACATAGGCAGTCTTGCTTTAGAATCTGGTTCTGTAACCACTAGTCTTTATTGTGAGAAGGCAAACCTTGCTTTTCAATCACCCTATATCCAAAAATTATGCTTATTACATATTTTTGCCGGCAATGAAATTAGGGTCTAGACATGATACAATAGGGTAATAATCAGCTTGCAAGATCTCTGGGTACCTTGGGGAAGCAGAGGAGAGATAGCACAGATGTGAAATCAGGATTTAAATATTGGGTGTCACTTACTAGCTGAGACTGTGGGCAAGTCTCTTAACTTCAATACTTTGTTTTCTCCTATTTATACAGAACAAAACCCGTTTCTTAGGGTTTTATGAGCTGGAGTACAAAGAGAGAGCACAGCAGCCGAATAACTGAATTAATAGAGAATTTGAGCTCATATGCTGTCCTTTCACACATGTGTTTATTTCACCAATACATATATCACATTTACTATTCTGCATTCTTTTAGGTGTTTTGCGTATACCGACTGGTCAAAGCCTCATATAACAACTCCATGAGAAATTATCATTATCGTGAAGCCTATTTTACAGAAGAAGCTGAACACAGAGTGCTTAGATCATTTGCCCAGGGTCACGCAGAGCTGGGATTCAAATTCAAGCACGAAAATACCAGTCTGTTTTTTTTTTTTTTTTTTAAAGATTTTATTTATTTATTTGAGAGAGAGAGAATGAGAGACAGAGAGCACGAGAGGGAAGAGGGTCAGAGGGAGAAGCAGACCCCCTGCTGAGCAGGGAGCCCGATGCGGGACTCGATCCCAGGACTCCAGGATCATGACCTGAGCCGAAGGCAGTCGCTTAACCAACTGAGCCACCCAGGCGCCCAATACCAGTCTGTTTTTAACTGCTATGCCATGCCGCATAATACGAGTTAAGCCATGGAATGAGGCTATTTGGTATTCTAGCATTCATGCCTTTGCATAGAGAGGAGGGTACAGACTGCAACCTAAGTTGCTTCAGAAACATTTTTGAGCACAAACTGAGTGGTATAGTGGAAACTAGATGTGTTCTCTTATCCAGCAACAGCTTTTTGTTTCATAGTCGAGTGACCATAACTTTGGAACCTAAAGATAACACAGAGAATTGATCAAGTAGGAATTTGGGACTTTTCCAGAAAATTCAGGACCTAAGCTCACCATGATTAGACCATGCTACAAATGATGTAATCATTCCCAGATCACATCACTGCACAATAACAGATATGCTAAGCTCATACTGCCCTGCATTCCTAGGTAGAGAGAGAAAGACAGTGAGTAAGACTGAAATGGGATTTTCTGCTTGGTTTGTTAATGAAATATCTTGAAAGCACTTTCCACAACAATAACAAAATGCTCCTGTTCTGGTAACATAGACAAATTCCAGCTGAGTGATTACATTCCACCTAATTAAAAATTCTTTCTCTAATTTCAGATTCTCCATGTTTACGATGCTCTTTACTTTCTGTCCTAAATTGTTGTTTACTACGTTTTCCTGCTGCTAAATTCCTTACTGCATTTCCCCCTGGAGGTAGTTGTATACTGATAATAGTTAAAATAATTCTATATGTAAAATATGCACAGAATATGTAAATATTTGTATTTTAATGCTGGAATAAATCTAAATTAAAATGTATAAATATATTGTTTTCGGAACTCCTCTCAAACACTTCACACAGTCAAAGCTCCTTTTGAATATGGAGTTAAAGATTGGACACAGAGTTGTAATTATTTATTAATCATACATTTAATATTCCCCAAGCTGCCATAAAATGTCTGAGGAGATGTGCTGCTAAGAATAACTTGCTCAGCATTGCAGTACAATGCAGACAATTTTCCACAGGGAAAGAAAAAAAGAAACATGTCTTTTCACCTATTGCCAAGCAAATTGCGGAACGCTTTTGCCTATTTGAGCTGAGAAGTAATTAGTGGTATGGGACAGAGGCCAAGCATATCAAGAACTTGAAAATGTGTTTCTACTTATGTACTGATATGCCCACTTTGGATTTAGCTGTATTTCTGTACACTTTATGAATTTTCTTTACTTCTGTCACATGTTAATATTGATAACTTGCCTTTTCAAAATAGCAATTTAAAAATAATGGCCATAGTTTCTATAGACACAAATTGTAATAGTATGAATAATAATAATAATAATAAACTAAGCCAATTAGGTGCATAGGTTAATTTTGGGGGTCTGACAGCTTAATCTGACTTTTCTTTTTTCCATAGTAACTAAGACCTGAGCAGTACAGAGGCTCATACCAGCCTCAGAATATCATCATGCTTACAGCCAGTGGCAATGGCTTAATGGGCTAATCCGTGGCATCAAAACCTTAGCAATATTTTAAGGTTCTAAGTGGCTTCAAGGTCATCTGATTTACTTTCCTGATGTGATATACAACCATTCAAATAGCGGCCTAATCCAATCTTTCAAACCTCCAAGATAGACTAATGTATCTCGCTAGGCAATTTTTTCTGGGGTTCAACTACTCTGAAAGTGGAATAAATATATAATTAAATGTATAATTTTATCCTCTGTTTCAGGGGGATGGAAAGTTAGCTCATGCTTACTTTTGTGTGTTTGTGTAATGTGTTAACTGGCATGGGTCATAGAGAATCATAGAGTCTGAGAACCAGTGAAGTTAGAGATCAACTATTCTGGACACTTGAGAGCAGTCATCCAGCCTGAGGGAAGAGGGACAGGAACGTGATGGAAGGAAGTGGTCATCACCTCATCAATCAGTCATGCTTGTAGTTACTGCCATGTTATAAGTATATGGTCTTGACCCTGCCCGCTGCTAATTGTGAGTAATTCTTACAAAAAAAAAAAAAAAGAAAAAGGTGTAAGTTTATACTTATAAGACACATTACACAAAACTTATGAGTGGTGTTCCAAGACAGATAAATGGCATTCCAAGAAACAATGAATTCTGAAAACAAAATAAGTTATTAAATTGGCAATTTTGACATGTGATTCTATGTAGTGCTGTTGCCTTGCCAGGCGATCTGAATAATCTGGTACTTGAATACAATTCAATAATTTTCGCTATCACTTCACAGTGTTTGAATGTTTGCTGTAGGCCACAGTTCTTTTAAATACTTTAAAGGAGGGGATGAGAAGAGAAAAAAAGATGTGAACATTGTGTGGAATATTCTAAATGAAATCAGAAATTGATTTAAACTCTGAATTAGCAAAAGCAATATTAACTTCAGTGGAAAAACCAAAATCAGAGCAAGGAAAAAGGTATTTTCACCACTAAAAAAGGAAATGGGCTTATATGAAACAACATATACTCTAATGCCTAACTTGAAGATACTTTTGGAACCACTCTTAAAAATCCAATCAAGGAAAAGGCAAAATGAAAGGTGTTTCATGTCTGGAATATATTTTGTAAAACAAAGGTCAATGTTATCAAGGAATTGCTGCTTTTTGTATTTTAAAATTTCATTTTAAGAATAATAGCTTAAAGGAGGAGGATGGCATCATCAAGATGGTGACTTAGGTTTTTCCTGGTTACTAACTTCAGTCTCTCTAATATGAAGACCAGTTACCCACTATACATAGACAGGACACCATTGTGAAACTGCAGAGTCCAGAGAGGAGGCTGTAGCACTCCCCTGGACCATGGAGACTGAGCAGGACTGCATTTGAAAGGTAAGAGAAGTGGTTTCACTTTAATCATATCACCCCTCTCTGGGAGGGAGGGCACAGTGCCTTACTAGGAGAACCTCCCTGGCCCTCTAGTTTCTCCAGTGGGAAAAAGAGGACCCAAGAGGAACATCCAATTTCCCCATCATTGTGGGATATTTCCCAGGAGGCTCCCTAGGGTCATCCCTCACAGGAATCATGGGGAAAATCTGTGGCGTTCAAGTACTGGGGTTAAGATAGAGACAGATAAGGGGGGGATGGAGCTTAAAGCAACCAACATTTACATCTTGGTAGACCTCATTTCTGCTTGTAGTGGCACCTGAGCAGAGATCCCAGCCAGCAACTTTGTAGATCAGCAGACTCAAGCCAGTGACCCTGTCAGGCCAGGAAGATTGGTTAGCAGTTCAGCCTGATTTGGTTCGCCAGCCACAGGGCCACATTGGCTGTGAAGCACATATTCTGGCCTTGCCTGTGCAGGGGAGGAAATTCACAATTCTGTCCAACTGCTGAGCACAGCATCCAGACCCCCTGCTTTAGGGATAGTGGCCACAACATCCTAAAGCTGCGGAAGGTATCTTACGGCTCTGCCTGGCAGGGAGCCAAGCCAGTAGCCCTGCCCAACTGTTGAGCATGGCCTCCTGCTTCACATAGCCAGGGAGGCTCAAGCTTCCTAAGGAGCTTTGGAGCCCAGCCTATGGTAACCACCCAGCTGCCAAGCCCAGCCTATAACCCTACTCAGTAGCAGAGCAGAGGATATGGCTTTAACAGATGGCTAAACAGCCTGTGTCCTCACCCAAGCAGGGAGCTCACCAAGTGACCTTGCTCAATCACAGAGCATGGCTTGCAACCCTACCTGACCAAGAAGCAAAGACAGTGACCCTACCCACCTGCAGAGCATGGTCACCAGTCTCACCAACCATGGGGGTATGGTTAGAAGTGCCACCTGACCAGAGGGCCCAGCCAGCAACCTCTCCCAACAGTGGAGCATGGCCAGTGGCCTACTAAACGGTGAAGCCCAGCCTGCAGCCCTGCCCAACTTTGAGGTTCAGTCTGCTGCCCTAATTGCAGAGCACAGACTGAGGTCCCATCTGACCATGAAGTCCAGCCTGCAGTCCTGCCTAAATGCAGAGTCCAGCCAGCAGTAATATCCAGGTTGGTGAGGACAGCCTGAGACATGACCTGAACAGGAAGGATTGCAGAACATAACCCCAAACCCTATACAATGCGAAATTGCACCAGTGGCACTGCCCTGTGGGGAATATAGCCTGCAGCCCTACCCAACCAGAGGTAACTGCAGAGCCAGAGAATGGCACCATCTAAACATGGAAAACAACCAACAGTCTCATCAAACCAGGTAGTGCACATAGCAGCACTACTTGAACACAGAGTCCAGCCAGAAGGCCAACTCAACCAGTGACAAACTCCACCCCACCAAGAGCAGGGACAGTGGCCTCACCTAACTAGAGATCCCAGTGGCAAACTCCATCTGCTCACAGATGCTACCAGCTAACTGAGTACCCTAAGCGGAGCTGCCTGGTGAAAACCTTTCTGTGCTGAAACAAAACCTGAAAAATCTGGACAAGGAGACTGTTTATTCAAATGCAGATACCAACCCAAGGATATGGGGATCACAAAGAACCAGATAAACATGACACCACCAGTGGAAACTAATAAAGCTCCCATAACTGACCCTAAAATGTGATCATTGGGCTGTCTAACAAAAACTTTAGAATAATCCTCTTAAGAAACTTCAGTGAACTACAAGAATATACAGATAGACAACTAAAAGAAATTAGGAAAAGGATTCATGAACAAAATGAGAAGTTTAACAAAGAAAAAGAAATCATCAGGCACACTAAGTGGAAATACCAAAGCTGAAGAATACAATGACTAAACTGAAGAAAGAATTCAATAGAAAGCTTCAATAGCAGATTTCAAAAAGCAGAAGAAAAATCAATTTCCAATTTCTATTGGAAATTATCCAGGCAGGGGAGCAAAAGGAAAAAAAAAACAAGAATGAAACACTGTGAAGAGAGCCTATAGAATTTATGGGACATAGACAAAATAAAATAAATTTATGCATTATAGAAATCTTGGAAGGAGAAGAGAAGGAGAAAGGGGAAGTGAATCTATTTCACTATTGAAAATTAAGTTTTCTATGGAAAAACTCTGAAACTTGGGAAAAGAAATACACATCCAGATTCATGAGGCTCAAAACACCCCCAAAACTTTCAATGCTAAAAGGGCTAAACTGAGGCGCATTATAATTAAATTGTCAAAAGTCAAATAAAAAGAGAAAAATTGAAAGCAATGATAGAAAAAACTGATCACATACATGGGCACACCCAATACACTATCAGAGATTTATCAGCAGAAACTTTGTAAGCCAGGGACAGTGAGATGATTTATTCAAAATATTGAAAGAAAAAAAATCCATGATTTATTCAAAATATTGAAAGAAAAAAAATCCTATCAACCAAGAATGCTATACCAAGCAAAGTTGTCCTTCAGAAATGAAAGAGAGAAAAATACTTCCCCAGACAAATAAAACTGAGGGAGTTTGTCACCATTAGACCTGCCAAATAAGAATATTGAACTGTGTTTACTAGTTAAATTGAAGTGATGCTAATTAACATTGGAAAAACATAAATGTATAAAACTTACCAGTAAAGGTAAATATATAGGTAAATCAGATTCTCTAACATGGTAATGGTGGTGTGTAAATCACTTACAACTGTAGTTTAAAAGTTAAAAAACATAAACATACTAAAAATAACTATAACTGTAATAATTTATCATTGTATGCACACTATACAAAGGTTATAAATTGTAACATCAATAGCCTACAATGTGCTGGGAGGGAAAGAAGTAAAAGTATATAGTTTCTGTATGCTATAGAAGTTAAGTTGTTATCAGTTTAAAATGGGATGTTATAAGATATTTAATGTAAGTCTCATGGTAACCACAAAAGAAAAACCTGTAGTGGATATACAAAAGTTAGGACAAGAGAGTCAAGTCAAAGCATAACAACACAAAAATTCATCATTTCACAAAGGAAGACAGCAAGAAAGGAAGAAAGTAATAAAGGATCTACAAAGCAGTCAGAAAATAATGAACATGATGGCAATAGTAAATTGTTATCCATTAATAACTACTTTAAATATAAACAGATTGAATCCCCAGGTAAAAGACAGTGAATGGAAGAATGGAGGAAAAAACAAAATCTAAGGATATGCTGTCTATAAACAACTCACTTTAGCTTTAAGGATGTACACAGGCTTAGAGTAAAAAGGTGAAGAAAATTATTTTGAGCCAAAGGTAACCAAAAGAAAGCAGGGGTGAAAAATACTTATATCAGACAAAATAGATTTTAAACTTAAAATGGTCACAAGTGACAAAGAATTTTATTATATAACACAAAAGTGGTCAATTCTTCAAGAAGATATAATAATTATAAATATTTATGCTCCTAATATTACAGCACTTAAACATATAAAGCAAATGCTAACATAACTAAAAGGAGAAATAAACATCAGTCCAATAGTTGGTGACCTTAATAACACACTCTCAACAAGGATAGATCATCCAGACAGAGAATCAATAAGAAAACAGTGGATTTGAACAATGCTATAGACCAAATAGACCTAACAGACATTTACAGAACATTCCATCCAACAGCAACAAATTACAATACTTCCAAGGAGAGTTGGAACATTTTCTAGGATAGACCATGTGTTAGGCCACAAAAAAAGACTCAATACATTCAATAAGATAGAAATTATATCAAATATCTTTTCTGACCATCATGGTATGAAAATGGAAAATGGTCACAGGAAAAAAGCTGGAAAATTCCTGAATAGATGGAAATTAAACAATACACTCCTGAACAGCCAATGGATCAAAGAAGAAATCCAAAGAGGAAAAAAATTAACTGAAGGCAAATGAACATGGAAACGTAACATACAAAAACTCAGGAGATAAAGCAAAAGCAGTTCTAAGAGGAAAGTATAGCTATAAATGTATACATCAAGAAAAAAGAAAAGTTTCAAGTAAACAATCTAACATTACACCTCAAGGGACTAGAAGAAAAATAATCTAAGCACAGTGTTAACAGAGGAAAGGAAATAAAGATCAGAGCAGAAATAAATGAAAGACAGAATAGGAAAACAGTAGAAAATAATAACAAAAGCAAAGGCTGGTTCTTTGAAAATATAAACAAAATTAACAATCCTTTAGCTAGACTACCCAGGAAAAAAAAGAGAGGACTCAAATACATAAAATTATAAATGAAAAAGGAGACATTACAAATGATACTACATAAACACAAAGAATCACTAGAGACTAATATGAGAAATTCTTTTTTTTTTTTTTTAAAGATTTTATTTATTTATTTGACAGAGAGAGACACAGCGAGAGAGGGAACACAAGCAGGGGGAGCGGGAGAGGGAGAAGCAGGGGGAGCGGGAGAGGGAGAAGCAGGCTTCCCGCTGAGCAGAGAGCCCGATGCGGGGCTCGATCCCAGGACCCTGGGATCATGACCTGAGCCGAAGGCAGACGCTTAACAACCGAGCCACCCAGGCACCCCTAATATGAGAAATTCTATACCACAAATTGGACAGCCTAGAAATGGATAAATTTCTAGAAGCAGTCAATGTACCTCATGAAGAAATAGAAAATCTGAACAGACTAATAGTGAGTAAGGAGATTAAGTCACTAATCAGAAACCTCCCAACAAAGAAAATCTCAGGACCAGTTGGCTTCACAGGTGGATTTTACCAAACATTTAAGGAAGAATTAATATCAATCCTTCCCAAACGCCTCCAAAAAATTGAAGAGGAGGAAACACTTCCAAGCTCATTTTATGTGGTCACATTAGCCAGATACCAAAGCCAGACAAAGACACAAGAAAAGAAAATTACACAGCAGTATCTTTGATGAATATCCTTGCAAAAATTTTCAAAAAATTACTAGCAAATTGAATTCAGCAGCATGTTAAATGAATTATACACCATGATTAAGTGGGAGTCATCACTAGGATACAATGATGGTTCAACATATCAACAATAGATCAACAAATGTGATAGATCACATTAATAGAAAGAAAGGTAAAACTCATATGATCATCTCAATAGATACAGAAAAAACATTTAACAAAATTCAACATGCTTTGATGATAAAAATTCTCAACAAATTGAGTATAGATGGAGCATACTTCAACATAGTGAGGGCCCTGTGTTACTAGCCCACAGTTAACATCATATTCAGTGGTGAATACTTGAAGCTTTCCTTCTAAGATCAAGAGGAAGACAAGGGTGTCAACTATCACCACTCCCATTTAACTTATTACTGGAAGTCCTAGCCAGAGCAGTGAGGCAAGAAAGAGAAATAAACAGTATCCAATTTGAAAAGGAAGAAGTAAAATTGTCTCTATTTGCAGTTGACATGATCTTATATATAGAAAACCATGAAGAAAAGATAAGTCATCAGTAGTCATTCAGAAATGACCAACAAGGGATAACCAGATCCTAAAAAGGAAGTAAGCCATTGAAGTTGTTATCACTAGTCCTTGCTCAATGGTGATTATCAATAGAAATGTTAAAAGGATTTAAGTTCCCTGGTTAGCTGCCTATAAAAGACCAACACTAAAGCCCTCATGGCAACCCTGTCAGGACCCCTCTCACTCTTGAGAGCTTTTTCTGCATCTTCACTTAATAAACTTAATAAATTTATATTGCTTTATCAAAAAAAAAAGCAAAGCAAATGAAAACCACAATGAGATAATATTTCACACTCATTAGGGTGGCTATTCTTTTTTAAAAAAGCAAACAAATAAAAAAAAGAGAAAGAAAAGAACCACTGTTGGCCAGGAGATACAGAAATTAGGACCCACCATTGCTGGTGGGCATGCAAAACGATGTAGCTACTGTGAAAAACAATATGGAGATTCCTCAAAAAATTAAAAATAGAACAACTACATGATCCAGAGATATTTCTTCTGGGTATATACCTGAAGGAAATGAAATGACTGTCTTGAAAAGATACCTGCACCACCATGTTCATTGTAGCATTATATACAATAGCCAAGACATGGAACAACCTAAGTGTCTGTCAGTGCATGAATGGATAGCAAATATATGATGTGATGTAATGTGTGTGTGTGTGTGTACACGTGTGTGTGTACGTGTGTGTGTGTGTTATTCAACCTTAACATGAAGGAAATCTTGTCATTTGTCACAATATGGACAAAACTTCAGGGCATTATGCTAATCGAAATAAGTCAAACAGAGAAAGGCAAATACTGTATGATCTCATATATGGACATTAAAAAAATGAAACTCATAAAGACAGATTGTAGACTGGTGGTCGCCAGGGCAAGGGCGTGTAGGAGATGAGTGAAGATGGTCAAAGTATGAAATTCCTGTTATAAGATGAATAAATTCTGGGAACCTAGTGCCTGATATGGTGACTATATTTAATAATTGTGTCTTGTATACCTGCAAATTGCTAAAAGAGCAAATTTTTAAAGTTCTTCCCAAATATAGAACTGAAATGTAACCTTATTGTAGTAATCAGTTCACAACATTTATGCATATCAAATCATCTTCTACATCTTAAACTTAATGTTATGTCAGTTACAGCTAAATAAAGTTGGAAAAATAATAAATTTAAATTTTAAATATTTCTGGCAGATCTTTCAATTTCTAAATAATTTTTAAAATTAATATTACCTTAATTTAAGGTTTCTGTTCTCAAATGTCTACATGGTAGAGGTCATTTTTACATTATTGCATTATATAACCTTATCATAGCATATTGCTTTATAATAATAATAAAATACCATCAACTTTTTTCAAAGAAATGGAACAAATAATCCTAAAATTTGTATGGAACCAGAAAAGACCCCGAATAGCCAGAGGGGTGTTGAAAAAGAAAAGCAAAGCTGGCGGCATCACAATTCTGGACTTCAAGTTCTATTACAAAGCTGTCATCATCAAGACAGTATGGTACTGGCACAAAAACAGATGCATAGATCAATGGAACAGAATAGAGAGCCCAGAAATGGACCCTCAACTCTATGGTCAACTAATCTTCGACAAGCAGGAAAGAATGTCCAGTGGAAAAAAGACAGTCTCTTCAACAAATGGTGTTGGGAAAATTGGACAGCCACATGCAGAAGAATGAAACTGGACCATTTCCTTACAGCACACACAAAAATAGACTCAAAATGGTTGAAAGACCTAAATGTGAGACAGGAGTCCATCAAAATCCTAAAGGAGAACACAGGCAGCAACCTCTTAGACCTCAGCTGCAGCAACTTCTTCCTAGAAACATCGCCAAAGGCAAGGGAAGCAAGGGCAAAAATGAACTATTGGGACTTCATCAAGATAAGAAGCTTTTGCACAGCAAAAGAAACAGTCAACAAAACCAAAAGACAACTGACAGAATGGGAGAAGATATTTGCAAATGACATATCAGATAAAGGGCTAGCATCCAAAATCTATAAAGAACGTCTTAAACTCAACACCCAAAGAACAAATGATCCAATAAGAAATGGGCAGAACACATGAACAGACATTTTTCCAAAGAAGACATCCAAATGGCCAACAGACACATGAAAAAGTGCTCAACATTGCTCGGCATCAGGGAAATCCAAATCAAACCCTCAATGAGATACCACCTCACACCAGTCAGAATGGCTAAAATGAACAAGTCAGGAAACGACAGATGTTGGCGGGGATGCGGAGAAAGGGGAACCCTCCTACACTGTTGGTGGGAATGCAAGCTGGTGCAGCCACTCTGGAAAACAGTATGGAGGTTCCTCAAAAAGTTGAAAATAGAGCTACCATATGATCCAGCAATTGCACTACTGGGTATTTACCCCAAAGATACAAATGTAGGGATCCGAAGGGGTATGTGCACCCCGATGTTTATAGCAGCAATGTCCACAATAGCCAAACTGTGGAAAGAGCCAAGATGTCCATCGACAGATGAATGGATAAAGAAGATGTGGTATATATATACAATGGAATATTATGCAGCCATCAAAAGGAATGAAATCTTGCCATTTGTAACGATGTGGATGGAACTGGAGGGTATTATGCTGAGTGAAATAAGTCAATCAGAGAAAGACATGTATCATATGACCTCACTGATATGAGGAATTCTTAATCTCAGGAAACAAACTGAGGGTTGCTGGAGTGTTGGGGGGTGGGAGGGATGGGGTGGCTGAGTGATAGACATTGGGGAGGGTATGTGCTATGGTGAGCACTGTGAATTGTGTAAGACTGTTGAATCACAGACCTGTACCTCTGAAACAAATAATACATTATATGTTTAAAAAAAAAAAAGAAGAAGAAGATAGCAGGAGGGGAAGAACGAAGGGGGGGAAATCGGAGGGGGAGACGAACTATGAGAGACTATGGACTCTGAGAAACAAACTGAGGGTTCTAGAGGGGAGGGGGGTGGGGGGATGGGTTAGCCTGGTGATGGGTATTAAAGAGGGCACGTTCTGCATGGAGTATGGGTGTTATACGCAAACATGAACAATGTTCTGCATGGGTGTTATACGCAAGCAATGAATCATTGAACACTACATCAAAAACTAATGATGTAATGTATGGTGATTAACATAACATAATAATAAAAAAAATAATAATAAAAACCATGTATTTATTATTATAGTTTCTAAACACATAAAATCTATGAAAATTTTAGTATAATTCTATCACAGAAAAATGATTTACTATTATGGTCACTCAATATTATTTAAAAACAAAAATAACATGTTATGAAAAATACAGAATAATTTAAGATTTTTTTGAAAATTACCGTGAATTCATGGGCGCCTGGGTGGCTCCGTTGGTTAAGCGACTGCCTTCGGCTCAGGTCATGATCCTGGAGTCCCGGGATCGAGTCCCGCATCGGGCTCCCTGCTTGGCAGGGAGTCTGCTCCTCCCTCTGACCCTCCCCCCTCTCATGCTCTCTCTCTCTATCTCATTCTCTCTCTCAAATAAATAAATAAAATATTAAAAAAAAAAAAAGAAAATTACCGTGAATTCTTATTTCTAGTTCCTTAATCCCGAAGATTAATACCACTTGAGTACTTGGAAACACTATTAGAGAGTGGCGTGTTCTTCCTATAATAATATATTTTTTATTCACAGAATGGTCTGAATTTACAGATTTTTACCTATTTTATTTTTGGTAACTTTTTGACAGTAGAATATTCTGGCATCAACACACACACACACACACACACGCACGCGCACACACACACTTCCTGGAAGATGAAAGAACATGTATTGTGAAAAATTTAGCTCTGAATTTCCATTTCTCAATTAAGTTGGTGATGAAAATGTAATTTGCACAAGTATTTGCTGACATTTTCCACCCACTGTGGATGATGTCACTGGCAAAAAGACCATACACAAACCAGAAATAGCAGTAGTTACTTCAAAAATTAGTATTAGTGATTATTATTCTGCCTTAAAACGGAATGGAATTTGGATACATTCAACAACATGGACAAACTCTTAAGCATATTATCTAAGTGACATAAGCCAGGAACAAAAGACAAATATTGTGTGATTCCACTTATATGAGGTACTAGAATAGGCAAATTCATTGTGACAAAGAATAGAATAAAAGGTATTGGGGGCCCAGAGGAGGGAAAATGGGAGTTACTGTTTAATGGGCACAGAATTTCTGTTTTGGATGATGAAAGAGTATTGGATAGTAGTTACGTTTGCAGAACATTGTAAATGTACGTAATGTCACTAAATCATACACCTAAAAGTAGTTAAAATGGTAAATTTTATGTTACACACATTATGCCACAATAAAAATAACCTCCCAAATTAATATTTGTTTACAAACGCTGGGCCGAAATATGATTTAATACATAGAGCTACAAAAGGTGCACTTATGGGATGCCTGGGTGGCTCAGATGGTTAAGCATCTGCCTTCAGCTCAGGTCATGATCCCAGGGTCCTGGGATCGAGCCCCACATCGGGCTCTGTGCTCAGCAGGGAGCCTGCTTCTCCCTCTGCCTGCCTGTCTGTCTACTTGTTATCTCTCTCTCTCTCTCTGTCAAATAAATAAATAAAATCTTAAAAAAAAAAACAAAAAACAAAAGGTGCACTTATGTATCACTTTGTGAAGCATGAGTTTTCATCTAGATCACATGATTTTTGTAAATTATTTTTGTTGTGGATATCTAAGGTTTCCTGTATACATATGAAGTGTGCAGTGGTAGCTGTTCACATGTTGCTTTCACAGTAGAAGAATTTCATTCACATTTAAACATACACATATGTCACCTCTATAGTAGAAGAAGCTCATCTACATTTATATCAGTCATCAAATTTCAAATTGAAAAATTAGTTACATTCTGGCTAGAAATGGTTTGATTCCTTCTAAATCGAATTCACAGAATTAAAGTAAAACTTCTTTTGGAAGTTCATTATATTGAAAGTGAAATATCATTATTTTGAACATCTTTGTTAATTTATTTGTAAAGGTGAACACTAAAGATGTATTTGTTTTCATGGAGATAATATGATTATAAATTTTGTGTAGCATAATGTATAGTAAAAAAATGGTTTCCTAGTAAATTAAGAAATTTATGGAGGAGCCATGTACAGGAAATTTGTTATGGTACATTCATAATTTACAATGCAAACAAGCTATAGTATTCTGTTCTTTGAAATGTAAACTATAATGATCCAAATTTACAATTATTCTATACATACACAGAACTGAACTACGAAGTTTTTTGAAAGAGCTGGTATTGAACACACACACATTACCATGGCAATATATATTTTCTCTTTTTATGACACGTCACAAATTCAATTTTAGATATGTTTGAGCTTAAACTGAACAATTTTGTAAATCATTCTAATTGTCCTACAGTTATATTGATTTTTTTTGTAACCAAGTTCACTAATATTTCATGTCGTTAAAAAAACAATTAGAAATATTTAATCACCGGCGCCTGGGTGGCTCAGTTGGTTAAGCAACTGCCTTCGGCTCAGGTCATGATCCTGGAGTCCCGGGATCGAGTCCCGCATCGGGCTCCCTGCTCAGCGGGGAGCCTGCTTCTCCCTCTGACCCTCCCCCCTCTCATGCTCTCTCTCTCTATCTCATTCTCTCTCTCAAATAAATAAATAAAAAAAAAAAAAAAAAAAAAAAAAAAAAGAAATATTTAATCACCATGTTAGAGTGGAATTTCAACTTTTGAAGCTTTGAAGGAAACTGCAATTACTGAAGACAAAGCATGAAAACAGGAAGTCATCAAAATTTACTCCTACAAAGGAAACAATTGAGCAAATTAAATGATAAAAATGTAAATGTTGTACATTAATTAGTTTTAAAATTCTATAATTATATTTTAGAATATCTCATCTGGTAGGAAGAATCTTTTGATGGAACTTCTGGTTTTTATGTGTATGCATTTATTTTCTGTATCACAATAAAATGAAATTGAGAGGATCAATGATATTGAAGAATCCAAATTTGGTGAAACATTGAAAAGAATAATAATAAGTGTCAACTTATTGACAAGTTTCAATTGTAAAACTATTTGTTGAACATTGTTACTTTGAATGGAGGCAAAAGATATTTAAGATGCACGTAATGCATGGAGCACTGGGTGTTATACGAAAACAATGGATCGTGGATCACCACATCAAAAACTAATGATGTATTGTATGGTGACTAACATAACATAATAAAAAAAAGATGAAATATTTCCATTTAAATATGAAAAAATAAAATTCAGACTATTTTGCAATTAGCAGAATTTACTCTGAACAGACCATATCCCTCAGTGCTGTAAACAGAATATTTTCTCAAATATTATGTTCTGCATAGAACAGTCAATTAAAGGTATCAAGAATTTCAAATATATTAACCAAAAAATGTAATTTTGAGGATGATTCTAGGTGATATTATGAAAAAAAAAAATTCACTTTGCTTTAAGTACACAAATATATGTTATTTAGCTTTTTAAGAAATAATTTCATTTTATAACTATTTTTCTATAGAACTACTTTCTAGGTCTACTAGCATAAATGAAACCAATTTTAGTGACTATTTCATAAGTCATATTACTTGAGTTATTGTGATGCCTTTTTTCATTCTCAAAAGTATCCCAGTTTGAACAAAAATTCATTTGGACAAACTGATTAGCAGGTAATAATATTATAATTGCTATTTTAGATAAACAGAAATGGAGCCTGGGGAGGTTAAGTAACCTTCTCAAAGTCACACAGCTAACAAGTGCTAAAGTGATATTGAAAAAAAATTTTTTAAAAATTTTAATACCAACTATTACGTATTGGGCATCTCCTATGGGCTGAGGAGCATATTAGGTGCATGACATGCACTCTTTATTTCTCAAGAGAAACCACAAAATAGCTTATAATTATTTTTATTCTTGTGTTATAGACAAGGAAATTGAGGCTTATTAAAGTAAGATAATGTATCCAAGATCAACAGCTGGTAAGTGAAAAAATTGGATTCCCTGCTTCTGTCTGACCTCATGCTCATATCTCTTGCCCATTTCTTTTTTTTTCTTCCCCAGCTTTATCGAGATATAATTGACATATAATATTGTGGAATTTTAAGTTGTACAATGTGATGAGTTGACATATGTATATAATGCAAAATGTTTACCACAATAAAGTTAGTTAGCACATCCTGTACCTCACATAACTGCCATTCTTAATGGAAGTTTTAAAAAATTCTTAGGCAAACATGAGATACACAGAAAAAAGAACCATAATCATTACCTTGAAAGTAAAGGAACCAAGATCAGCTAATCCAAAAAGACAAAGGCTGGTCAAGATGGTAGAGCGTCTCCTGTTACCTGTGGCTTCACTTCCTGTGGTTGCAGCCACTCACAGTCAGTGGGGTCCGGAAACACGTGATCCTCGTGATGAATGGTCCGCAGGTCAGTAGTCGTCTAATGCTCTGTCATGGTGCCTGCGTCGTTCACTTCTCTTCATCTCATCTTGTAGGCATTTTATCATCTCACATCATCACAAGAACAAGAGTGAATATAGTACAAAAATATTTTGAGGGAGAGACCACTTTCACATAACTTTTATTTACAGGATATTGTGAAACTTGTTCTATCTTATTATCATTATCATTAATCTCTTGCTCTGCTAATTAGGCACAGTAAGTTTAATTAATAAATTAAACTTTATCATAGGTATGTCTGTATGGGAAAAAACAGAGTACATTGGGTTTGATACCATCTGCAGTTGCAGGCATCCACCGAGGGTCTCGGAACATATTCTCCCTGGTTAAGGGGAGACTGCTGTATTGCCAGCATGTAAAGAAAATGGGTTCTAAGTAGATAAACCTGAGTTAACGTTCCAGCTCTACAACCTACCAGCTGAGCAATCTTGAAGCCATTTTCATGATCCATGAGCTTCAGTCTATAAACGATGGCAAAAATAATGTCTATCTTAAAGAGTGGTTTGAGGATAAAGTCAAGTAGCATTTAAAAAAATCTAGAATAGTGCTTCAACCATTGCTAGTATTGAGTAAATGTTATCCATTGCTCTTATTGTTCATATTAACAATAAGGCAAAGCAGTAGTTCTTTGAGAAATGGCTTGATGTGAGTCTGCTTGCTAATGCCACAGCACCTGCCTGAGTCACTGTACGAATAGGACTTAGCTGCCTCTGTGTTTAAACTTGGAAAATTGCTATCAAAATAAATATGTGGGTTACCTGATGAGTGGATAGGTATGTGGGAGACGGAATTTTTTTTAAAGATTTATTTATTTATTTGGGGGGCGGAGACGGGCAGAGGGAGAAGGAGCACACTCCCCACTGAGCACAGAGCCAGACACAGGGCTCGATCCCAGGACTCTGAGTTCTTGACCTGAGCCAAAATCAAGAGTTGACTGCTTAACTGACTGAGACATCCAAGCACCCAGAAGACAGTGTTTTAATAGGCCAAACCAGTTACAATTTTTATCATATTCCTCTCCTAAAAATTAGGGGTATTCCTCCCATAGCACATTATCTGATTTTAATGAGTGAATGGAACCAAGAAATCAAGATGGTGTAGTTTGTCCCTAGATAGAATCATTTTAAATATTTTCATTCTGCTGCCAAGGTTATTTAGCATTTTCCTTGGTGGGAGGGGTGTGGGGGGTGAATTTGGTAATAGGATTTTATTACTGGCATCAAAGTTAATGTTTCTTGTGATTGTCTTTCAAGGGAATAAATGACAAAGTTGTTTTTCTGCTTTCTCTAAGAAATAAAGATTTATTTCTTTATTTGAGAGAGAGAGAGAGTTGTGTGAACAGTGGGGAGGGGCAGAGGGAGAGGGAAAGAATCTCAAACAGACTCCCCACTGAGCATGGAGCCTGACATGGGGCTTTGACATGGGGCTCGATCTCAGAACCCCGAGACCACAACCTGAGCCGAAATTAAGAGTCTGACGCTTAACCCACCAAGCCACCCAGGCGCCCCTAAAATTTATTCCTGAAGCAATGTTATACAATTACATTCTTGAAGCAATGTAATACAAGGTAAGGAACATTTGGCATGACAATCTAAAGATCCGCCATCTTCCTAGAAACGTGAATTTTACCAATACCTTAGGTTTCTTTTTTTTTTTTTTTTTTAAAGATTTTATTTATTTATTTGACAGAGAGAGACACAGCGAGAGAGGCAACACAAGCAGGGGAGTGGGAGAGCGAGCAGGGAGCCCGATGCGAGGCTCGATCCCAGGACGCTGGGATCATGACCTGAACCGAAGGCAGACGCTTAACGACTGAGCCACCCAGGCGCCCCTACCTTAGGTTTCTAAGCCTCAGTTGCATTATCTGCTAACAGAAATGATGTTTGGGATTTCAAGTGCAATAATACAAGATAGAGGCACTGTAAACTGGAGAACTTTCAAGGAAGTTATGCCATGTCACACACCTTGTGTAAATTTGGATATTATATGAGACACAAATACTAAATGTTTTATATTTCTAATACACACAAACGACATTATATGCACAGTCATTACAAAGATTAAGTGGCTTAATCTGCTTAAGTAGTTAATAATGAACTTTTATTCATTTGGTTCAGGAACTCACATATATTGAACCAGACAGTATATTATAGTGGTAAATAAAACAGCAAATGTCCCTACTTCATGGTGTTTATCATCTACTGGAAAAGTTGGACATAAACACTCACATAATTATATAATTAAATGTTGTGATAACTTCTATGAAGTAATTAACTGGCTCCTAAGAGACAGAATAACAACTGGGGAGTAGGAGCTAAGTTGGATTGGAGAGTTGGTGGGTATAATATTTGAACTGAATATTAATAGATGAGTTGATTTTAACCAAGTGAAGACTGTTAATGGATGGGAGAGGAGTGAAGGAGTTGTCTAAGCAGAGAAAATAACATATGTAAAACCTGAGGCAGGCAAAATGTTGGTCTTCTCTAGGAACCTTTTCGAAATTGATTCAGTGAGATTGCCATGTGGAAACACGAGATGGAGTTTTAAGATCTGGACAGAGGCCAAATCCTGCAGATCATTGGGGGCCATGTTAAAGAGATTGGATTTAACTGAAATAGAAAGCATAGTCTATCCCATAGAAGGGATAGGGGAGGGAACTTGTTCATATTCAAAAAGTTGGTTTGCAATGATCCTGAGGCATTTAAATGGCTGAGTCAAGTAGTCAATTGGATATGAGTCTGTCATTCTCGGGGTTAGGATTGGTAGTATCAATTTGGGCATCATTAGCACAAACAGTATTTTTAAGATCATGAGAATGAATGAGACCACTTAGGTAGAGAGTCTAAGAAAAGAACCCAAGAAACTTCAACATTAAGATGTTGAAGAAAAAAAAGAGTAACTAGCAAAGAAGACTGAGAAAGAATTGCCAAAGATATAGGAGGAACTGTGGTGTCAAGGAGTCAATGAAGCCCATGGTTTTCAGAAATGGTGGCCACTTGGGTCAACTCTTAAAAAATCCATTATGGAGGTCAGTGTCAACTTTAGCAAGAGTGAGTTAGACAGAGTGTTGCAGGCAGATGACAGATTCGAGTGAGTTGAAAGGTAAACAGAGGGTTCAGAAATAAAGCCAAGACCAGAAGAAAGTTTTTAAAAAGATTTGGATACAAACAGAAAGAGAAATACACAGCAGTAACTGTGGGAAGATGAGATGCTTTAAAAAAAACCCAAACAACTTTTTTAAAGATCTGAGACAGTAGAAGACACTTATATGTTAATGAAATAATCCAATTGGAGGAGGGGTTTAAGATGAAGGGGAGAGAAAGGAACAACCAAAGAAGTAAATTCCCTGAGAAGGCAAGAGAGCCTAGGATTCAGAATTGAAGCTGAAGGACTCTGTTAGGAGAAGAGGTTAATGATCATAAAAATGTGGTGATACAAATTTATTCAGCTGTATAAATCTTTTCATTGATGGCCAGCTTCAAAGATACAATCTAGAGGCAGGTAACTGGGTTTATCCCACGTGGAGTTTTGCCAGAGCAGTTCATGAGACTAAGAAGGACCAACAATGGCAATTTACAAGGGAGTGCTTTTAGCTAGTTGAGCTTGGGACTTCTGATAATGGACTGATGCACACTTTGTATTTGTAGCAGTAAGCAGCATGTGGCCTAACTACTTTTGAGATGTGCCCTGCTATGTATATTCAGTTTGCAGTCTAATACCTGTTTATTGCTATTTCTGAAATATGTCTAGGTATGAACCTTATAGTAGCTAAAATGTAGTGCCAATTTTTCTCATTGGCATTCCTCTCTTCAGTAAAGTAAGTAATTTAAGTTGTAAGAATAAGCGTTTTTATGGATCTCTATAAACATTATATTCATTTTGAATTTTAAAAATGGATCTTGTAAACATCTTTTAAAAATTTTATTCCAAGTTGGTCTTCATGCAAAGATTTCGCTCACTACTGAGACTGAGGGCATGGTGGCTGTTAAGAACAACCACAGGCTCAGAGGATAAGGGCAATGATTTTGAGACAGCCACTTTCACTTAGAACACATTTCTAAAAGCTTTGCTTCCAGAAACTTCCTTGTCACTGGATATCACAAATGTTTACTTGGCCTACGGGGTGAAAGATGTTACAAATTAACTTTAAGGAATTTAAAAATATGAGTCTAAATATGAATATAAGTTAGAGTGCACATGTAGTTTTTAACATTTTTGGATAAGATTTCCCTGCATACAATCTAGTCTCTCTTAAGAAGTACATTTGATAGATATTTTTAAAGATGCACTACCTAATTACCCTCCTACACACACATTCTTCCTGTGAGGCTCCCTCCTTTCTGTCTATGAAAATCCATCCAGCCGATAACCCCTCTCCATCCTGAGCTCTGTCTCAGCCACCATTACCTCCTTGTCCTTTGAGGTGACAGTAAGGAAACATTTACAACAGAGCAGGCCTCCTCACGCAACTAGCATTTCCAAATGTCTATTATTTAATGGTGTGATTTGGTGTTTTACCCTCCTGCCCATTATAAGGAAAAATTTAAAAAGAGAGGTAATTTTCTGTGATTGCTCTAAGTAAGATTAAGATAATTCTTTTCCATAAATAAATAATCAAAGATTCATTAAAAAATAAGCATGCTATCAGTGGAAATCAGCAAGCAGTTTAATATTTATTTATGCACATACATTCCATTTTAAATTCCTCCATTCTCCCTCCCCCCCACCCCCACCAGGGGCTTATTTCACTTTTGGAAAATGTACAACAGCTATTCACAAATTCTAGGAGAGGTACTTGATAATTATTGAATAAATGAGTAACACCGTATGCTGTACCCATACATTATCATGTAATTCTCACAATAACTGCTGAGAAATGGATGTATTATCATCAAATGAAGATAGGAAGAGTTTAGGGGCTTGAGTAACCAGCCTAAAGTGACAGAGCAAGTAAGTAGTAAGGGCAGGAGTTAAGCCCAGGACTCCACACTCGAATTTCTGTCTTCTTTTTATTATCTGCCCTGCCCTTCCAAATGCTGCTCGGTAGGAGCTGGGACAAGTCACGTGACTGGACTTGGATACAATGGGAAGACAGTAGATGAGAGTTGTGGTATGTGGCACATGCTTTCTTTTGAAAGTACTTTTTGGAGGAACTAGTCCTTCCCACAGAAAACAAGCCTATGATTTAAACTTCTTGAGATAGACTTGCTTTGTCTGTCACTCATTTTATAGGATCTTATGAGATTTTAAGAGCATAATATCTTTAAGAACATATGATGAAGAAAGCATGCCATGATAAAAGGGCAATTATAATGTAGCAATTTAGTCCTAAATTAATAACCCTCAACTGTAAATGTTACACCGTTTATAAGATTGTTTTTTTGCACCAGACGAAAAGTATTTGTCATAAAAACATGTGTGATGTACATAGTTAGTAAAACTGATAGTATTAATAAAAATCTTAATAGGCTTCATGATTAGAATAAAATGATATTTTGATCCAAATCCCTAATTAGAACAGTACATTTACCAACTGTTCTCATGGGAAATGGAGCCAGAATTCATCATTTAAAGTAATACCTAATTAATCCTATTTTGTAACAGATGTCAACCTTATTTTCAAATCTTTTGTAGACAATGACTTGCTGTATGAATCTTTTAATTGTGTATCTTGGGTTATTTTTTTTTTTAACACTGTAATATATGGTTAAATAAAGGAGATATAGATAATCAGTTTAACTTTCATTAACTTTTGAATCTGTTTAGCTACTATAGTAGATCTGTGGAATGTTGAACACAACAAACATATTTATGATTCCATCAGAATCAATTTTAAATAAAATGCAATAGTAAATCTGTCAATCACAGTGTAGTGGAAAAACCCTGGGCTGGGAGCTAGGAGACCAGCATTCTATTGTGACCCTGCCATGGATTATTCCATGAACTCAAGCAATTTATCCCGTCTTTTGGACTTCAGATACTGCATCTGTGTGATGAAGCCACTGGACTATGTGACTTTTAGAGTCCCTTCCAGGGCGAAGATTCATTACCTTTTAGAAACTATTCTGTTTTTATAATTCACCTTCCATTTTAATTTACTTTGTACATATGTATACAGGTATGTGTATGAGAGTATGTGTATGTGTATATACACATCCATACACACTCTTCTATCCCTCTCTTTATTTACACCTAGTGCTTTGTTCCATTCCGTAGTATCTTTTGATGAAGGAAAGGAGCAAGATAATGACAGCTGATAAAGTTACTTATACTTTTAGACATATATTATCTATTACAGGTAAAAAGGAAACCACTTATTCAGTGGCAGATTTCAATGTATACCTCTGGGAAGCGCAGTAGTACATTTTGAATGCTTTCTTTATTGCTTGGTCAGGAAAAATAATTATGACAAGAATTTAGGATATTTAACTTTAATTCCTATCAATGTTTCCTTACTAAAGAAATGCGTATTCATATTCCAGTAACGGATTACCAAAGATGACAAAATTACAATCTGAAGAACAAAATAAATTTGGAATAGAATGTGTTTAAAATGGTATCAGTACATGCTGTGACAATTTCAGGAATCAGCTTGTAAATAGGAATTTAGGTATCACTATTGTTGAAGATTTGAACTATGTGATTTATTAACCTGTGAGATTCTGTTGCATTTGCATTGTGTCTGTAACATTAACAAAAATCCATGAATCTGGTAGCTTTTATAATGCCAAATGTCTAATAACGGCTAAGAATTGTTAACATTTATTAAGAGCTCACTCTATACAAGGCTATCCTTTATGCACATTACCACTTTTATCTTACTTCACCTTTGAACTAATCCTGTGGGGAGATCTTTTATTAACTTTATTTTGCAGCTGAGAAAACTGAGGCTTGCAGGTAACAAGTAGCTCGGTCAAGACCACTCAACAAAAGTGGTGGGGACCTAGGATTCCAAATCAGACAGTTTGACTCCAGACCCTTATCAATACGCAGTGACAACAAATCCAACCAACTAACCAAAGTAATACAGATCACACCCAAATGTGTGTATCTTTAGTCTGAGATCCAGGCATGTATGTCTTCCTTCCTACTAGACTTATCCACTAGAATGTCTGAGTCCACCCCCCCAATACCCACCCACAGAGTCACTGAATGCTTACCCTGTGCACCAAACTTGCTCAATTCCAGGGATTTTCCTCCTTAGGCAATGGCTCCATCATTCATCTATGGCTCAAAGCAGCTAGGAATCAATGTGGTCTTCTCTCTCTTCACTTGTTACATCCAATTTTTATTATGTTATGTTAATCACCATACATTACATCATTGTTTTTGATGTAGTGTTCCATGATTCATTGTTTGCGTATAATCACTGATATGAGGAATTCTTAATCTCAGGAAACAAACTGAGTGCTGCTGGAGTGGTGGGGGGTGGGAGGGATGGGGTGGCTGGGTGATGGACAGTGGGGAGGGTATGTGCTACGGTGAGTGCTGTGAATTGTGTAAGACTGTTGAATCACAGACCTGTACCTCTGAAACAAATAATACATTATATGTTAAAAAAAAAAAAAAGAAGAAGAAGATAGCAGGAAGGGGAAAATGAAGGGGGGGAAATCGGAGGGGGAGACGAACCATAAGAGACTATGGACTCTGAGAAACAAACTGAGGGTTCTAGAGGGGAGGGGGGTGGGGGGATGGGTTAGCCTGGTGATGGGTATTAAAGAGGGCTCCTTATACGCAAACTCAAATACTTTTTAAATCCAATTGCTCTTCTCTATTGCAATGGCCTCCACCCTGGTTCAAGAGGTTGTCATTTCTCAGGTGGGCAACTGTGACTTTTTCCAATACTGGCTGCTCTGAGTTTTGCTCCTCTTCTCTCCATTCTCCATACTTTAGCTAGAGCAATATTTAAAAATTACATATTTGATCATATAACACAGCTGCTTAAAATTTACATCTTTTCATTACTTTTGGGTGACGTCCAACTTCCTTAACCAGTTCTGCTCTCTGCTGACCTATTCTCCCCAACCCCAAATTGTCTCACGCCATTATCTCTTTCCATCTTATGTCACAGCCATAGTGCCTCGCTGGTGCCTTGATTGCTTTAAGACCTTCACACATTCATTTAGAAGTCAGTTATCAGTTACTTCCCAAATGACAGCCATTGGTCTAAGCACTCAAATAGCAAGACTAAGCCCCTGTTCTCATGAAATTTTTCTCTTAATGGTTTAGAGGGACAGACCATAAACAAAGAAAATAATGTATTTCAGATGTTTGTGAGTTCTATGAGAACAGGGCAACGGGACAGAGAGTGAGTGGATGTCCGGGGAGGGTACGATATACATGTATTTCTAGATGACTGGAATATTCTTACATTCTTCCCTTGCTGTCCCAACCCACACTCTACCCCATGTCTGGCTAACTCCTACTCATATTTCATGTTTTAGCTTAGTTATCACTTGACTGGAAAGCTTTTCTTGACCTCTCCTCTATCCAGACTAGAATAGGTGCCTATATTCTCATGTCCCAGAGTTCTCTTTTGTCATTTCTCAGTTTTGTGACTTCTCTTTTGTAATACTCATCACACTTTAAATTATTTATTTAAAATATTTCAATAATTGTTTAAAATAATTATTACTTTAAACATTAAATACTTGAAATAATTATACTCCTATAGTCATAATAAACAATAAATTATATATTGTATTTACATAATAAATAAGAATGAATACTTAAATAATTACTTAAAATAATAATTACTTTAGAAAACTATTTAAAATCTATTTCCTACATTCAAAATTCCATGAAAAACATCCATTCTACAAAATCTACACTTGAAAGCCTCCCCTCTCTGGAGTTTTAGGGATGGCTTCTCGAAGGAAGTGTTCATTAGGCTGAAGCCTGGGTAGTAAGAACTAGCTAGGTGAAGATTTGATTTGGCTAGATAAGAAAACATCCCAGGGTAGTACGGTGGGAGTGACAGGGATTGAGGTAGGAGTGCTGTTTTAGACTGGGAGTCGGAGGAGTTTCCCTGAAGTGGTAAAAGTTGAGTTGAGACTTGACCGGCAAGAAGGATGGAGCCATATATATGAATGCAAGGACAGCAGAATTTCAAAAGGAGAGAAGAGTGCAAAAAGACAGGAATGAGCTTAGCGTAGCCTAAGAGAATTAAGAGGATGAGCATGACTGAGGTAAAGTGATCAAAAGGGTTTGTGGTAGGAGTTGAGGTCTGAGAAGTAGGCAGAGGCCAAATCTCAGAGAGCTTTATTGTCTATTGCAAGGAATCTGGACTTTATTTTAGGTGCATTGAAAAACCTGGAAGATTCAAGGCAGGAAGTGACATGCCTGATTTATATTTTAAGAAGATTACTCTGGCTGTTGTATAGACAAAGGATTTTAGGAGGCAGGAGGGTGTGCAATGAGACACCAGTTAAAAGCTCATAAATAGCATAAATGATCACCTCTGTAATGTGAATGAAGTGTCAGAAAGGAATGTCTTGCATTCTATCATAGTGATTATTTCCTTTGAGAACGAAAGAAGGAAGATGTAATGAAAATACTTAGGAGTCAGGCAGATTTGGGTTTAAACTGTAGCCCAGCTATGTGACTTTAAATAAGGGAACTTACATGGGAAAAATCCATTCCTCACAGGGTTATTGAAAGGACCAATGAGGACCAATTCTATCATAGTGCTGGCACATGAAGAAGCTAACAAACATACTTCCCTTCTCTTCTTTTAAAGGACATATATTCCATGTGAAGAACAATACATGAAATTACCAGTGACTATTGACTTAACAGCAGTGATGAGTATTTCATGTGGGCCTACTATTCCAGGCACTATTCTAGGTGCTGAGGGCACAACAGGAAACAAGGCAGACCGAGTTTCCTTTCTCAGGCAGCTTATAGGACAGTAGGAAATATAGACATTACCCAAATATTTACACGATCACAGTTGGGTTGAGTCATACAAAGGACAAGGTCTTTAAAACAGATGATAGTAAGAGTTCATTTAATCTCAAGTGTTAGGGAAACCTCCTGGAATGGAATTTAGTTAGGGACCTGAAGGGTGAGTGTTGGCTAGGTGATGATGTATTTGATCTGGTCTTTGCCAAGGTGACAACTTGCAGAAAATAAATTTTTATAAGGATCAGAAGGAGAAACCAAGAAATGGAAACAGCGATGAGCCATCTGATGCCAGGGATCCAGAGCAATGAGTTGTGGGGGTATGTGATCCATGATGGGGAAGATGAAGCAGGCAAGTGTGATGCTCAGCATAGACAATGGACATTATATATATCACAGAGGGCAGAGGGAAGTATCATGCTCATAACTTCAGACTTTTCCTTTCCAACTTCCAAGACATTGTGAGTATAAATGGTGAGGAGAAATTAGACTCAGGAAAGTTGGGTTAGTCAATAGCTTAGGAGTTTGGACAGCTTTTTCAGTCAAGGAGAACTGAACAGGCACAAATAATTAAATGATAACTTCTTGCTGGTGTCCATAAAAAATAAAAGATCTGTTGAGAGCTCATCTACAAATCTACAACTACCCCAATTATCCAACATCAAAATATAAATCATGATCCAAAATCTAAATTGATTCATGAATAAAATGTCCTTAAAAGATATCAAAGTATTTTTGATCCATTTGTGCATAATTATCTCACAAATAATTTACTTGAAAATGTTATATAAGTTCAGGGATGGTGAGAAAATTCAGAATGTAAGGAGGCCATATCTATAACCGCAATCCTGCTTTGTCCAAACTTTCAGATTGGAATGAAGGTAGAAAGTGCTCAAAATACAGCCTTTGATCAAGTACCTTTTTGTCTTAGAAAAATAATATTAGAGGGAAAGTGTAAAGTCCATATTCTCATTTGGCAAATTAATATGAGCACATTAAAACAAACAAACAGCAACAATAAACAGAGAGAAGCCCATGTCCTATCTGGGAGAAAAATATTTTTGGTGTTCAAGAACTGTTTGCTCAGAAGGATCTTTCCCTATTTTTGTAAAGCAATGTTCATTTTTCATCTCTGCCCATTGCATTTAGAGAGGGCCAAGTTGACAGTGTTCCTTCCTGTGTGTGCTGATGTGGCTGAAAATCCCAGTGGCCAATCAGCAATTTTTGCACACTCTCGTTTCCAGTCCAGCCTGTCCCTTGAGCAAGGATTCTAAGTGCAGCTTGCCAAGAGCGCTCTGTTGGTGGTCTTGGCCTCAAAGTCAGGCGATGTCAAACTGAATTGTTTCACCTCTGATCAAGGAAATCCTACTTGTCCTGCAGGCTGTTGTGTCTTCTCTGTGCCCTACAAGGTTATAGTCCTTTAAACTGGGTTATTGGAAACATTTTTCTTGCCTACTGCACACAAGCCAGAACTCCTTCAGTTTCCTCTAGTTATTCTCATGATCCCTTGGAGTATTCCATTCTTTTCCTGGGAGAGGAAGCTCAACTTTTGAAAAGTGAATCAGGATGGAACTCCGCCATTTGGAGACAGGGCTTTTGCAAAGGGAGCCAGAATGTGAGAGCACTTTCCTTCATTGCCCTCATACTATCTGGAGAGTGTAAGTTACTGCCAGCCTCCGGCTTGATGGATTTGGAGTAGGGGTTAATTTTTTCCATGTGCTTTCCAAGGACAGTCTATGCCCTCTGCCTGTGGACTCGGTGCATATGTTATGTTAAGCGCAAGACTGTAAAAACATTCTTCAATGGCAATGTTGACTTTTACTCTGATCTGCTGCTTTCACTCATCTCCTTGTTCTCCAGACTTAGGCTCTATTAACCCCTTGGAGAAAGCATCGGCTTCTAGTGGAATTTTTTTTTGGCTTCATTGTGTAAACAAATGTAATCTGTAAATGTGAAATGCCTAGCAAACTGCCTGACGCATAATGGATGCTGATTAAGTGGTAACTTTTTTCATGGCTTCCAGTTCGCTCATTTTTTAAAATAA
Source organism: Phoca vitulina (assembly GCF_004348235.1). NCBI lineage: Eukaryota > Metazoa > Chordata > Mammalia > Carnivora > Phocidae > Phoca > Phoca vitulina. Next base: position 13,018,312 of record NW_022589705.1, read on the forward strand.
TTGAAATAATAGGGTTTCCCTTTTTTCTCTGAAGGATTTCCAAAATATATCCTTCACCTTTCAAATTGTTTTAAATCGATGGAATTCAAATAGCATGCTTAATATGGAAAGATGTACAGTTCCTCAGAGAACAGATTTAGGACTGGATCTCTTTATTTACAGTTTTTACAAGAATAGAGAAACCAACATGCTTAAAGGATGAATTTCTCTTTTTGTGGTTAATCAGAGTTGTTTGCTGCTTCAAGGGAGAAATTTTGAATTCATAAATGGATCTTCATACATTTTAAGATCTTCTTAAAGTGAGGGCTTATATAAAGCGAATGCCATCTAATGGTTGGTGACTTTATCAGGGTTTTATCTAAAGAAACTGCCATAACAATAGGTTTGTAACTCCAATATCTGAAAAATACATCCATCCTTCTGATTCCATTGCTTGAGGATGGATCCTTTCCTCCCAAAGGAAGAAGATTTCTTTTACCATCCACAACAGTCAAAACAACCATTTTAATCAATGGTCTTTGAGGCACCAATCACATTCCCCTTCTTACCATAGATCCTTCCAGTGACAGTTTATAAAAAATAGTAGAATTCCCTTTTATTTCCAACTAGGTTATCTATGGCCATCTCCCTAGAAGTGTTACATATTTTTTTAAAAAGGAATTTTTGAGAAACTCAAGGAAGAATTTGGTCTTAACATATCAATAATGTGCAGAAAGAAATAAGGGGAAGAAAAGAAGCATCCTCAGGGAAATTGTCTGCTTGGATAAGAGGGTTGAGATCTGATGCCCTCCTATGCGTTTTTCTGACTTAAATTCTGCAAAGTCCCAATACTTGCTTGCATCATAAACCTTTATTCAGGGCTAAGAAGAGCATAAAAATAAATATTTTAGGGCTTTAAACATCATAGATTATTGAAATTCAATAAACTCATAGAAAATTTGTATATATAAAGCAGAATTTATTTTCATTAGGTGGGAATGAAGACTAAATAAAAGTTTCTATAACCTTAAAAGAGCTGAAATAATTTTCTCTACAAAAATTGTGTTCTCAAGTTTCATTGCCTTGTGCCAGTTTTCAACCCAGAGTGAATTTTTATGGTGGAGTCATAAACCTCTGAAAATCTTACCACTAGTTTATAGTGGAAGGCTGACACCACTTTAATTACAGTGTGGCAAGGACCGGGGTGAGAAGCCTGGCATTAACTCCTTCACTCACACTCTCCTTCAGATACAGGTGGGCTTTGTGATTTAATCTTGAAAACGTGTATTTTGAAGTTATTGATCTTATACATGGGTTCTGTTTTATTTTGATTTCTTTGCCCCTTCCAAGAAATACTATCTTTAGAGTTCTAATAAATAGCTTCATTCCTCAGATTTGGATCAAAGAAATCTGCCATCTCTGAGTTAAACAACCTTCCTGGGCTATTGTAGCTAACATCAGACAGATTTACGAGCAGCTTTTGGACTATCATCACTGGGATCTTCCTTTGGCTAACAGATGAAGAATAAGGAGCTTGGTCTTCTAATTTGCAACTGAGAAATGACTGCAAAAACTCATGCCCTACTAAAGGAAAATCCAAGGCTTCTGACTACAACTGTTTCTTTGGCGACGTTGCCCATATTTTGATGAACAAGGAAATGATCAAGCAACCGTTTAAGAGGATCAATGAACCATAAGTGGCCTAAAATAACTGACTCATGAAAGCAACAAAGCTTTTCACAGACATCTTAGGGATCTCAAATATGGAGGCTGTTTTTTGTTGTGGGTTTTTTGTTTGTTTGTTTGTTTTGTTTTTTGTATTCACCAGGAGGGCACATTTAGAATATAAACTGCTAAGGGATTGCAACCATGTATTATATCGTGTTGAGTACATCGTGAGCCCTTAAAAAACATGAATCAATTTTAATGACATGTTGAAAAATGGAGGAAAGGAAGACAGACATCTTCTTTGTAGTAAGATACCTAGGAAATTTCATCCTAAAATGGCTGAGGAAAGAGCCCTAATGAAATAAGCTAAGCTGGGACAGATCCATCAAGTCAATAACTACATTAGCAATTACATCCTTTTAGTGAAAAAGCAATCCTGAGCCATGTCTGCATAGCTACTGGGGGATGTCTCCTCAGCCGTGCTGGGAGAGGCCAATACCTTTGGCTGCCTCAGCTCTCCAGGGCTTTCTGTTAAAACAGTTGATGGATTAAGTTGGCAGCTAACAAGGGCCAGCCACCAGAGTGTATTGGGACTGTGTCTGGAAGCTCATGGAAAATTCTGAGAGAGTTTGTATCCAAACAAAGTATAGAAATGGATTTGATGGCCCCTAGGAAGGTTCCTTTTTTCTTTCTTTCTTTCTTTCTTTTCTTTCTTTCTTTCTTTCTTTCTTTCTTTCTTTCTTTCTTTCTTTCTTTCTTTCTT
>NW_022589705.1:13020731-13061542 GCF_004348235.1 Phoca vitulina
CTTTCTTTCTTTCTTTCTTTCTTTCTTTCTTTCTTTCTTTCTTTCTTCTTTCTTTCTTTCTTTCTTTCTTTCTTTCTTTCTTTCTTTCTTTCTTTCTTTCTTTCTTTCTTTCTTTCTTTCTTCTTTCCTCCCTCCCTCCTTCCCTCTCTCCCTCTCTCTCTCTCTTTCTTTCTTTCTTTCCTTCTTTCCTAAACTGGTCATTCCATTTTCTGTTAATAACTGACAAAGTAAACAACCACGGGCTACTCTGAATGGAGATAGACATTGCTGATAAATCATATTTTCAAGGTGTTCTTCACTGAATTATAATCTATTAATGCTGCAAGGAATCTTAGAGAAAAACCTTGTCCAGTGACTTACCTACGCAGGCTTTTTCTTTTCTAAATCATAGACTTGCAATTCTTAGAAAATGAATCTAATATAATGGGTGTGTTGCTCACTATCTGTACTCATTTTATTTTCCACTTACTACTTCATGCTGTGTATGTAGCCCATTTTTGTGTGTGTGTTTTAAAATCCACAAGCATTAACCACCCCCCCACCCCCCACCCCAAATCTGGTCCCAGATTGTCTGTCTCCTGGGTTCATAATTTTCAAAATCTGGTAAAATACAGACAATGAGTTTAAAGTCAATATAACCAGTTGGAGTTGAAAAACCTTTGTTTACTTGTTTGGCTGGCTGGTGTTGTGAAAACTAAATCAATCTTGGCTAAAAGTGGTTCCAGCTGATCCCTGTACATTTAGTCCTGCTTAGAATTGCTATTACATTACTTAAACTGTTGAATTCTCAACCTTTTAAATGGGCAGCCTTTGTCTTCTGCTGATAACCTGCATGCTGCTTGATTAGCATGGGTTTGATTCTCTTCTGGGCACTTTTCTTTTCATTAAACCCGACAGCTTTTTTGGCTTGGAACTTCTAGAAGCACCCTAGGATCACTTATGTATGTCCTTTCCATTTATAAAAGTCAGCTCCTGGTTTCCACAGGATGATATAGGTAAAAGTGCTTTGAAAAAGTTAAAAGCATCATACAAATACAAAGTACTGATATTTTCTTATTTGGGAAAGTAACCTTGGGGAAGCAGGTTTGGTAGAGCACAGTAGTTTGACTTTTGTTCTAGATCTTTCTTTCTTTCTTTCTTTCTTTCTTTCTTTCTTTCTTTCTTTCTTTGTTTCTCTTTCCTCCCTTTCCTTTGAAGCACTTCAAGAGTTTTCCCTTTTGGATCCCTGAAGGCCTGAAGTTGCTTTTCCACTAGCATAAGGAATAAGCAAAGCAACGAATAAATATTTCACAGCTAGCATTTGGGGAAAAACAACCTACTGACATCTTTCTGCTTTTGGAAATAGACAAATCAACATTAGGGTATTGGGATGGCTGGATTAGGGGGTTATCAAAAATAAAAGCATACATAGGGGCAATACAATTGGCCAGAATACTATCAGGCAGCTGAAAAAAGAAGCCAGGGGAGCGGAGTCCCAGAGTTCTCAAGATTCAGGTTGGTTTCATAGGGTCAGTTACTTGATGCTCTTCCTTGAACCCATTCACAGGCTTACTTCTATTAAAATTCGTAGATCCACCCACAAATAGAGGCATCCTGTAGGGAAAAATAGTTATAACTTACACAAATTAATTTGATGTTTCTGGCTTCCATAATTCTCTAATGCTTCTTATCTGGAGCTTCTTCCATGACAATCAAATGGCAAGAGATGTGAACAGCTATTATCAATAATATACCCCAAAGATTCAAAGATAGCTCTAACGGGTTTTGGTAACTGGGTGAAATTGCTAGTGACAAAGAAAAGTGATTTAAAAAACCGTAGCAGATGGGACGCCTGGGTGGCTCAGTCGTTAAGCGTCTGCCTTCGGCTCGGGTCATGATCCCGGGGTCCTGGGATCGAGTCCCACATCGGGCTCCCTGCTCAGTGGGGAGCCTGCTTCTCCCTCTCCCTCTGCTGCTCCCCCCACTTGTGCTCTCTCTCTCTCTGACAAATAAATAAATAAAAATCTTTAAAAATAAAAAAAAAAAAAAAATAAAAAATAAAAATAAAAAACCGTAGCAGAGAAAAGAGTAAGCAAGCTCAAAAAACTCAGTTAACAATGTTAATACCATGTTGGCTAATGCACAAACAACTTCAATTTCCTTAATTAGTTCAGAGTTAGGTGACAACATATTTAATCAGTGAGCTAACAAGTGCAGCAGCTGATTGCTCTCACCACCGTGTGTGTATGTTTTGACTGAAAAAAGTAAATAAAATTACTTTAACTGCAGTAATAAAGTGGCATCCTAATTTTATTACTGTAGCAACCTTCTGGAAGTACCATACAGCAGTGAAAATTGATTATTTCCCAAGTGCTTCTTTCCCTCCTTAACATGTCACTGTGGTTAACCCTTTGGGGATGTGATGGTTAACTCAGAGTCCATTGGTCAGAGACAGACCACATCACCCCCATGTTCTGTGTCTCTTCTCTAAGGTACTGAGATGGTTCTGAGTGCATTGCTTGAACTCCCATTAGCAGCTATGTTCCTTGGTGGCAAAATGTGGCCTTTGGCAGACAGAGGGATCTGCTCAAAATTCAGTGTTTTTCCAATTAGTTAAACACACCTAGAAGCCAGCAGTGTGTCTGCTTGTTTTTTTTTTTTTTTTAAGTGTTTCTGTCAGTGAGATCAGGAATAGGTGTCATTTTTCTCATCTTCTTCCTGACCTATATAGGGATTTTCATTTATTTATTTTATATTAACCAGCTTGGATTTTGTTATGATTTTCTTAGGTTAGCAAAGGAGAGGTCTCATAAGCAATGTTACTCACTCAGGAAACATGTCTTCCTATATCCTCGGTCCACCGGGGGCTACCATATTTAGAGTACATTGTTCTTCAAACCATTGTACAGTTTAAACCAATAACATGTAATGAAAACAGCCAATAGTAACCTGCTCCTTTTGCCATCATTACCTATACAAGGTGAGGGACTCGGTTTATCTATATTAGGTTTTCTTGCCTTTAGCCCTCATCAAAAATACTGAGATAAATGTCTGACTGGAAAGACTTTTGTTACCCCCTTATGAAAACTCCTGATCCAATATATCGGGAAGAATTTTAATTAAAATTAAGAAAAAGCCAAAACCTAGGATCTAGGATACTTTTATTTATCTCAGCTGGAGTGGTGATGTTGTACACCATCATCTTCATCACTAGCTTCATTAGGTGTGAATATGCCTAGTTCTTAGCTGCTTTATTTCATTTAATCCACACAACCACTGTGGGAAGTAGACATTACAATACCCATTTTTCAGATGAGGAAATAGAAGCACAGAGAAGTATATATTGCAGTGAGATCTGAACCCAGGCCTTCACTGTGCTTCTCAAGCTGATCTTAACCACATTGCTAAATTCCTTCTTATCCTGCATTATTAAGGCTACTCCAACTTGTTTTGGGTATCCTGTGTGTTATAGGAGAGACTCAGAGTTCTCTTCTTTATCTTTGAGCCTATTGGGACTTACAGTTTTCCACATAATGCAGGTCTAATCAATGGCTTCTCATTGACCAAGTTCTTCTCAGCACTAGAGATTGATCCAGGGGGATATTCTTTATTTTTCTTTCTAGAATGACACACCTCCTCTCTTTTGAGTTCATTTCAAAAAATAGGATACCCATAGGCCTTGCAGCCAGCTAGGCATGAGTTCAAACCTTGACTCTGTCTCTTATTATCTGTGTGACTCTTGAACAAGTTACTTAATTTTTGAACCTAAGTTTTCTCCTTGGTGAAATGGAGATACAGATACACTGTATATACTCTGTTGGGCATTAAGTGAGATCATAGCACTGTATTTATGCACTTCAAGATATATATGAAACCCCCAAACAAAAACTTCACAATTAGATAGAGCCACCAAAATGTTGCGTAGTATCGGCTTACTTCTCAAGTTTATTGTCTACATACCACTTGTGTTATCAATATCTGGAAGCCTGGAAACATATTTCAATGAGAAGTTAATAATATTTGCACTACTGGTACAGAGATATATGGAAGGGTGGGTATCCTGACTTTTGAAATGTCTTTCTCTACATCTATGGGGCAACTTGAGTGGTTTACATTTCTCTTGTTCTCTCTTGGCTTTGGGTTTCTGCTACCATTGGATTCATTTAGTTGTGGATTATCTCATCATCGAAAATATGTTGTGACTAATTTCCAATGGCTCCCCACAACTAGGTAACAGACTGAGCCTTCCTGTGCCAGGTATCAGTGACCCATTAACAGTCATCTACTGAAGCCTGTGGGTGGTGGATTCCATTGCAACCCATATACAAACAATTTAAAATTGAGATTTAACCATATTCTTAAAAGTCCTTGAGCCATTCTTAATGGCTTACCTCTAGAGGGCTTGGTTTTCACTCTGTGCTTAGCTTCTCTTCCTCTCTGCAAACTTCTCTCTTCCTCTCTCCACTTTCCCAATCCTCCTGGAAACACCCACATTTGTACCTAATTATGCAGAGAAATAATTTAGTTCTTCTCATTTCTCTCCTCTACCTTCTGAACTTTATTTTTCTCCCAAAACCAAGTAGCTCATCAATGGGTTTTGCTGTGTTCCAGAATTTATGCCACTCTCTAGGGAGACAGAAGCTCCTGTAGTGTAGTTAGAGTTTCAAATCACATTCTCCCTCCCTTCACCCACTGTATGTTCATTCATAAAGTTCTTATTAAACACCTATTGTACGCCTAGTAATGTTAAGCAAAAATGGTAAAGAATGTCTGCCTCTGAAGGGCTTACTTAGGTCACCTTTACCATTCTTGTCTATTAATAACTGTTGTGACTTGGGAAATAGCAATAGAACTGAAAACTGAGATAAAACATATTCTCCCATGGGGCTCCTGGGTGGCTCAGTCGGTTAAGTGTCTGCCTTCAGCTCAGGTCATGATCCTGGGGTCCTGGGATCAAGCCCCGCATTGGACTCTGCTGAGTGTGGAGTCTGCTTCTCCCTCTCCTTCTACCCCTTCCCCTCCTCGTGCTCTCTCTCTCTCAAATAAATAAATAAAACCTTTAAAAAAATATTCTCCCTTCATAATGTGGGATTAGCAAAATGCTGCTTCTAATTCATCGTCTTCATAATTCGAGAGTCAAAGTACTATATCAGCATTGATATTCTGAGTAGTAATAAGGTAAAAAAAAAAAAAAAAAGTACTATGGACATCACAGCATAATCAGAAAAGTCAACCTGAGAGCTCAGAGTAAAATAGCCAAAGAAATGAGAAACAGAATTTGGGTTAAAATTTAGATTCTTCTCTTTTTCCCCTCTGGATTCACAGTTCTACTTCCCTTGCCACTCATGTGGCAATGTCTCTGTATTTCCTTGTCCCCCTGGACTATTCATTTAGAAGATAGTAAGAGAAAGTTGGCGGGTGATTACTTATTGTAGAGTTTTGAAAAGGAACTGGAAGAGCCAAGAGTGTTGAAACGCAATGGGACAGAAGTATTAAAACCTCTATCTGGTAGCCTATTGATATATTCATCTGTGACTTTAAGATGATTCATTTTGTAATAACCAAAATTTAGCATTTTAATATGTCACATATCAACTCTAAAAATCCTGTTTTTAATGGAAGCAATGACTTAAGAGAAGTTATATCAAGACATCTAAAAGAGGCTGTTAAAATAAAACTTCAACTGTGATTTGAAAGAGTTAATTTAGAAAGCTAACATATGTACCAGGTGCATTCCTACCTAAAACACTCTAAAAATAATACAGGATTCTCAGAATGAGGACCAAAAGGGACATTTAGTACTAGCATATTTTGTTTGTCTCCTAATAATTTCTGTAAAAAAACATTAAGCAGTTTTAGATGGACATCAATTTTGCTTTCTCGCCCCTGTGGACTAGGCTATTTTATCATCTGCAGGAAATCAGAGAAAAATAATTGTATTGTAAAAATGATTCTGGCTAGCTTCAAAGTTTTTAATTGCTTTATTTTTTCCCCTTGAAACACCTGATATTTAACAGGCAAAAAAAAGTACATGGAGAATAAACATTTTTATAAATAAACAATAAGTACCAAAGCATATTATTGACTGCAGTTGAAGCCTCCCAGAAAAATAGATTAACAGAAAAAATAAGGCTCTCTTCCATAAATTGGCTTAACAGGATGTGCTGTCTTGAGGATCTCTCCAGGATTGCAAAATACTGTCACTTCAGTGATGAGAGGAGCATAAGTAAATTGTACTCACTAGTGACATTTCTGTGCAATGCAGACATTTCATTCCTTCTTGCTCAGAGTCCAGACACAGGGCAGAACCAGCCAAAATGGACAAGAGCATGGAAATATTTCTCCAAAGCATCTCTACTGGCATTTTCCTGAAGTTTTAGCACACAATGGGGCTTTTCCTTGACAGGAAAGTTCCATTTTTCATCCTCCGGAAAGCCATGATTATGTCCTGTTTTTAATGCCTCAGAAGGAGCTGAAGCTTTTCTTCAGATTAAAGTCATCGTCTGAGTGACATGAGGAAGGAATCCATCAGTTATCACCCAGGGAACAGACTTGTCACCAAGGGAACAGTTTTGGAGGAGCAAAGGCTGAAGGGGTATTTATAAGACAGAGGAATCGGCTATTTCCAGGATTTTTAATGGATACGGTTTCAGGTTGCGATAATCCAAAGGTGGGAGAGTTGGTCACCCTTTAAAAAAAAGTAATTAAACAACATCATTCACCATTTTGATTAAAGCCAAACTGGGGTCTATTAAATTTCCCTTGGAAATACCCCTATTTCCTTTTCCCTTGTGTGAACTCTCTCATCTCATGCACACTGCTGTTTCTGTCTTCCGCAATCTTTGACCGGCAAGAATGCCAACCAGGGAGACCAGTGCAGAGGGCAGTATGGGAGCAATCTTATGTGCTCCTATTTAAAACAAGCAAACAAGCTGAAACAGCTGGAAGAGATGGAAGAGAGATGCTGCAATTTATTCCTGTCTGTGCTCAGTGTCCTGCGGAAACTGGAAACACATTTTCCCCTTTCAGCATGGCATGGTAGCGGTAATTGTCAACAGGAATTACAAATACAGAGAAAAACGATGTACTTGGGTCAGCGTGAAACTGTAACAATGGATAAACCTACTTCTAATAGAGCATGTGCTTTCTGATTCCTCTCCCACCCCAAAAATGTAACTGACCTCCTCTTGCAAGGGAACAGCATAGAGAATTGTTTAAGAATATGGGCCAGAGGAGCCCGAAAGGCTTTGTTTTGAATCTCAGTTTTATTAATCTGTGACCTCGAGTGATGCAGCTTCCTAATTATAAAATGGGGATGATAACTGCATGACATTATATAGTTGCCATAAAGATAAGGAATGCGTGGTGCATATAGCATAGCATATAGAATTGTCAAATCACGATGTTGTAAACCTGAAACCAATGTAACATTGTGTGTCAACTATACTTCAATTAAAAAAAAAAAAAAAGATGAGGTATATGACATAGTTAGCACAGTGCCTGGCCCATAGTAAGTACTCAAAATATGTTAGTCATTGATTAGCACAGAAATGTGGAAATGCAGCTGATTGATTACAGAGAAGTAAATGGAATTTACTAATGGATTAATCAACAAAGCACTGCTACAATACAGAGATGCTCTTTAGGCTTGGAGATGCAATGACAAACAAAAGAACCAGTCTCTGCTGTCATGGTACTTAGGGTGGAGTGGTGGAGACAGGTCTTAATTTGATAATCACACAAATAGCTCTATACAATTACACTAAATGACTCAAAGAAAATATAACTAATGCCAGGAGAGAATATAATAGGGACCCTAACTAGACTCCAGTGTCAGGAAAGATCTTCCTGAGAAGGTAATATTCAAAGCAAAACTTGAAGGATCAGTAGGAGTTAGCCAGATAAAAGAGGTTGGAGCTGGTGGTGTGTGCTTCAAATAGAGAGAACCGTGTGTACCAAAGGGCTGGTGCAGTAATGAACTTGGCCTATTTGAGGGTAAGAGAGTAGGCCGATGAGAAGAAGGAGAGTGAGAGAGGGAAAGGGGGAGTGAAGAGAGAAAGTTGGCAGAGATAAGTAGTGGCCAGGTCATGCAGAAATTTCTAGGCTTGTATTGACATTTTGACATTTTTTCTTAAAAAAAGTCATAAGGCAGTTAAAGGGATTGGAGCATAGCAAGGGACAAATTAGACTTATATTTTATAACGATCATTCTGGCTACTGTTTGAGAATGGATAGGGCAAGGAAAGAATGGATGTACAGAAAGAAGGTAGACCTTCACTGGAGATGTCCTGGTAAAAGTCAATGAAGAGGGTAGTTAGAGTGTAGACACAGGGACATTGATAGGATTAGAGATGTGTTTGGAAAGTTGGAGTGGGAGGAGTTGGTGGTGCATTGGAGTGATGGGGGTGAAAGAGAGGCAGGCTCAAGGATGACTCACTGATGTCTTAGTTCAAGCAAGTAGATAGATGTACATGTCAATTCCTGATGAGCTAGTTCATTCACTTAATAACATTGCTGTTGATGAGGTTCATAGATAGCCATTAAGGATTTGCTGTTTTATTATATAAATAGATTGATGTCATTTGGTGTCAGCGTTGTCAATTTAAATTTGGGAAGGCATAATCAAATATTTCCTAATAACGTTTTGTAGTAAGTTGCCAAACATATAGATTTCCAGAGCAAAAGCTCTTTCCTTTTATGTATGCCCTGCTGCACTTCTGGTGTTTTTGATGGATTTTACACATACAAATCTTTTTTTGGTATTTAGGAATTTCTCTGTCTTCCTCCTTCTTAACCTCCTTCTCTGCCCCCTTTCTCTCTCACAGCATAGGGTCCATCATTGTGGGCACTTACCTCACATGAAAGCTGTCTGAAGTGAGATAATAATAAGATGGATAAAAGTATGCTATAAAAAAGGGTGCCTACCATTAAGCATAGATACAAGCCACTGAAGTGTGGGTAAGGAAGAAGAGGCTTTCTCAACAGCTTGTTGGGTTAATTGAATGGGAACAGTAAAGGAGATTTCTCAATTCCAGAAGTTAGGACATTCAACATTGCTATAATCTCATACTCAAGAGTAAATAAATATGGAGTAAAATGGTATTTTTCTGCCGCTTCACTCCTGCTGTCATGGTGGTGACTATAGCATTTTGAAGTATTTTGACATTATTGCCCAAGGCAATGGGGGAATATGGAGTGGCATTCCCTCTTTCAATCTGTTTTGTTCTATATGTCTATTGTGTCTCTATTATTTTGGGAACACAAATTCAGTTAAAAACTAAATTAGAGCAACCTCTTAATATGTTTAACTCTACAAAGAAAACTCTCAGTATTAGTTTATACATTAAGGGTTGGAGAAATAATTTCTGCTTTAAATTATAGATGATAAAATACTATTAATAACGTTAGTAAATAATAAACCAATAAAGCGATGTTTTACTGTTAAAAATAAGCATGTAACACTTTCAGGGTCATGAAACATGTGGAGGTGACTACATTTTGATGTTTTATGAGCAATACTTAGATGGCATTTGCGATAGACTGAATGTGTCGCCCCAGAATCCGTATGTTGAAGAACTAATCCCCAGTATAATAGTATTTGGTGGTGGGTCCTTTGGGAGGTAATTTGGGTTAGATTAGGTCATGTGAGTGGGGCCCTCACAATGGGATTAATGCCCTTATAAAAAGAGGAGAAAACAAGAATCTCTCTCTTGGCCACGTGAGGATACTGCAAGAAGGTGGCTATCTACAAGCCAGAAAGTAGGCTCTAAGCAGAATCCAACAGGCTGGCACTCCAGGTCTTGAAATTCCAGCCTCCGGAACTGGGGGAAATCAGTGTTTGCTGTTTAAGTCACTCAGTCTGTGGTGTTTGGTTACAGCAGCCCGAATAGACTAAGATAGCATGGCTTTAATACTTCTGTGTATTTGCATACTTTTTAAACTGAGAAGACTGAGGTGATATTAAAGCAAGACCTTTAATTAGGTCAGGTGTATACTTTTTATCTTGTTGTTGGTTTCAACACTGTTGCTTCTTTATCCTTCACATTACTCTTAGACAGGTATCGACTGCTGGGCATTACGTTTGTGTGAGACTGAGTATGTGTGTGTGTGCGTGTGACTGTGTGTGTGGGCCGATTAGACAGAGGCCGAGGGAGAGAGACTGAAATTCTAGATTCTGATCTTCTCACTGGATCATTCAAAAAGGAAATGGGAACAGACATTTATGGAGTCTTTCCTCTGTGCCCAGCTTTTTACATACATTATTTTTCTTGGCCTTTTCAAGAACTTCATTTTATACATGATGAACCTGGAGCTAAGAGAGGTTAAATAATTTGCCCATAGTTATACAACCGGTAGAAGACTGAATTATAATTTCAAAGTTGGCTCTGGACGTCCGAATCCAAGTCCTTGTCTGTATTTCTCATATGGCTTCTGTTGAGGATTTGCATCTCCACCCAATTCATCAATTGTGGAATTTATGAGCCAGCTTTTACTCAGGCCTTGCCTGATTCAGCTGGGGAGACAGGACATCAAATAACCAGATGACGCTGCATACACGATAGTATAGAGTGTAGACTAAAAGCACATTCATATTTGGAGAAGAGAAATGCATTATGGTTAGTGTTAGCCATGAAGGAACACACACACACACACACACACACACACACACGCACACCTTGAGAGGAGCACGTTTAGGTTGCCAGAGAAGAGGGTGGCGGGCATGATGATGCAACACAGAGGTGATCGTGAGCACTGAGAGTGTCAGAAGCTGGTGAGGGGTTTCCCCATGGTGCAGGTGAGACAGACCACTGTTGGAGACCTCAGGCCAGAATGAAGAGTATGGCATCGATCCCGTTAATAGCTCATTTTAGCCCAACACACAGCTCAGCATTAAGAGTTTGGGAGCTGCTTGGTCAAGGCACCAATGCTAATTTTTATGGGATTTGCAAGAAGCAGAAGTAGTTAGACTGAGCGAGGCAAAACTTGTATTGGGCTTATACTGCAAATAAGACTAAAGTCTAGTCATTTTGTGTTCCGGTGTGGTTTGGAGGAATGAAAGCTCTGTTTTCTTCAAAGCTGATGATAAATTAAGCATGTTTTCTGTCACAAAAATTGACAAGATTAGGTGTCCCATGGTCATCGCATTTCTGATTATGGAACGATCATTAACAAGCAAACATCTGGCCATTATTCCTGATGAATCTGTTCCTTGATATCTCTTGACAAGGAGAGTGGGAGGGGTCAGTGAATTCAAGCCCAGATGAGCCACATTTCAACGACCCTGGTTATTGACTCTCGTAGTTATTGTTAATGAAGCATTCTGCATAATTGATTACTTGATACTGAAAGATATATCCGTCATATTGTGCCATAGGGCACTCACATTGGCTCAGAGGCAGAACACTACTCCAAAGAATGTGCGGTTGGAGCTCTGGTTGGCGACTCGGCACAGTGAATACAGAAGACCATGGGGGCTGGGGGTAAAGCATTGATTAGTCACTGGTTCCTGACACCAAGCTATGGATGACTGAGTGAAAAGTGAGAGGTCTTCCCCAAGACCCAGAAAGCTTTATGCCTCAAAACACCCTTTTCCTGAGCACTAAGGACAACTCCCTGACTGACTCGCTGCCATGACAAGTGACACTTCAGAGACTTGCTGAGCGAACCGTCAAGAAGGGCATGCATCAGGGCAGCCTCCTACGTGGGGTGTGCTATTTCTGGACTTTGCTGCACACAGGCAAGCTGCTAAGTTACACCTTTCTGGAGCTTCTTCTGCCACCTCATCAGCCAATGTGTTTCACTTCAGAGTTCAGGGAGGATGATAAACAACCAAGCAGGATTCTCCTGGAGCTCAGACAGAAGAGCAGCTTCTTCTTCCAGCCTGTGCCCCTCCAACTCCAAAGCTGCGTGCACCAGTGTTGTTGTGAGCAGAAGCATCTTTCTACCCGGCAGCCCTGGTCCCCCATGCTCCTGACTTGCTAGAAGCCGTGCAGAGTCGGCAGCAGGTCTGGGATGGAGCGCAGAGTCCTTTCTACTCTGCTCTGTCTCCTCTATAGAGAAAAGGGTAATGCATGAGGTCTGCAGTGATCAAATAATGCAGAGAACAAGGCCAAAGCAATTGCTCTTTCTTACTTCACACACAGGAAGCACTGAGAGGTTGCCCAAGTCGTCCACAGTGACACAGCTGGTGTGACATTTTCTTCTGTCTCGTTTCTCTGTTCTACTTCTCCTGCTTCCAGTTGTTTTGGCTCTCCGTGGATAGAGACTTTTCTCTCTGTCCCATCCACGGCTTTCCTGGGGCCACTACCCTGGTTCGGACCCCTAGTTAGCCAGGCCCCATTTTGCCTGTCTCCCTGCCTCCAGCCTCTTTTCTTTTTCAGGTTCCCTTTCATGGTGTTGCTGAAATCAGAGGTTTACACCCCTGACCGTGATACCCTGCTGCTCAAAGTTTTCCAGTGTCAAATCACTTCTAACAGAGGGAAAACCAAGAAGCTAAGTATGGTATTCAATTTCATCCATTATCTGTCCCCAGCTATTAGGTAATGGAAAGTGAACCAGCCTGGGAAGCTGGGTGGCTGAGGGGCACCTCAGCTCAGCCATTAGTTGTGCAACATGGGAAATGCGCTTAATCTCTCTGCGATTCAGGTTCCTCCGGTACAGTGTGAGAATTGAGGATGGAAGGAACACGCACGTATTTTCACACTGTTCTAATTCCAACCTCAGCACCTGAGTACTCTCTGTCCTGATCCCCGTGCTTTGGTCATCTGTACCTCTCGCTAGTATCTCACGCAGCCATTCTTATGATTTGATTTTATCCTGTTGAAATCCTATCCATCTTTTAAGATACCGCCAAAAAGCTGCTGGGAGCCACTTTTCATTGTTCAGAGTAGCTACGCCAACTCCTGACTATGTTCTCTTGTACCTCATTTTCTTCTTCAACACTTTCTATCACGGCTGTCTGTACACCCACTTTCTTTTTTCCTTCTTCCTTAAAGGTAGAGCTTTGTCTTATTCATCCTTGTTTCCCTTTAAGGCCTGGATCAACGTTTATCACCAAATACATGTCCAGTAAAAATTCATTGAATTGAAAAACTGCAGTTTGTGCCAAGAAAAAAAAATGTGCTTTTTTTTTATCACTGGAAACTGATCGGGGTAGTACCTCAATTCAGCAAGAAATTATGTAATGAGATTTAGCTATAACTCACACTGATTTTTATGCTAACTGGTTCATTTCAGGTGTCGTTGGGGCATTCACAACTGAACTGGCCTGTTCATTACTGGATATTTTGCCACACACGTATTAATTGGTGATATCCATCTTATCTGTTACTATCTACTTCCAGGCTGGTAGGAGGAGTCCTTGCCTAGGTCTAAGCACATTCCATAGTGGAAGCAAACACATGTGTACATATCTGACAGATGGATGGGAAGGTCCATAAAGATTCAATTTGCATAAGGAAACAAGGAAAGTTCTGGAAGAGAATTTATCCTAAAGTCAGATGAAGTCAGTCAAGGTTGGTCAGTAATAAAGACCCAGCGGTCAGGGAGATGTCCTTCTGACAAATGGTAATATCGATTGGTAACATTTATTGAGTGCTTACCAAATGTCAGGCATGGTACTAAGAGCTTCTTTGTAAGCATTATCTTGCTTAATCTCCATTTTGCCCTATTAAGGTACTAACTATGATCCATTTCTTAGAAATGGGGGAAACTCAGGGAGATCAAACACGTCTGTCACGTATTAAGTGAGTAGCAGAGACAGAACTGAACCCAGGTAGGTCTGACTCTAGAGCAGGGTTCGGTCACCTACAGGCCGAATCTGGCTGTGGTGGTCTGTTTTTACATGCCCCTCAAACTAAGCACGTTTGTACATTTTTGGTTTTGTAGAAAAATCAAAGCGAAAACAAAGAATATGCGACCGCAGCTGTATGAGGTGTGCAAAGCCTGAGGCATTTACTATCTGGCCCTTTATAGAAAACTTTTGCCGAGCTCTGGGCTGGCAACCCCAAGGCCCCCCAGTAAGCCAAGGCCTGTAGAATCATCGCTGGGCCAGTTGCCTCATGGAACTCGCCTCTCAGTAGTAGGGAGAGAAACTGCGGCGAATAATACTTGGACAAGTGATTTCACTGAAGATTCCTGAAGATACCAGGGGGTAAGACTACCACTCTTGTCCGCATGAGACCAAATATAGCGCAAGAAAAGGACAGAGACCCGAAACACGGTGGCTTTTCTCTCCTAAAGATGACCGAGGCTTTGTGGAACTCTGGCTGCAGCAGGCTGCCGAGCTTCGGCTGCACGGGGCAGCACACGTGGGCACTAGATCTTTGTGAAGCGAGGCAGCTTGTGACCACAGACCTGCCTGAGAGAAGACGAAACAGAGAATAAAAGAGAAGCCATCCCATGGCAGCTGACAATAGATTTTTATGAACACATAGGACTTAAAACCTGATTCTATCTAGGAGGGAGGGATGAGTAAGTGGAACACAGGGGATTTTTAGGGCAGTGAAACTATTCTGTAGGACACTGTAATAGTGGATATAGGATATTATGCATTTTATGAAACCCATAGAAAAATGCAGCACAGAGAGTGCACCTTAATGCAAAGGATGGGTTTGGTTAATAATAACTGTGTCAACATTGGTTCATCAACTGTGACAAATGCAGCACACCAATGCGAGATGTTAATAATAGGGCAAACTGTACAGGAAGATGGGGGAGGGGATATATGGAAACTCCATGCTTTCTGCCCAATTCTTCTATACATCTAAAACTGCTCTAAAAATAAAGTTCACTGGGTGCCTGGGTAGCTCAGTCGGTTAAGCGTCTTCCTTCGGCTCAGGTCATGATCCCAGGGTCCTGGGATTAAGCCCTACATCAGGCTCCCTGCTCAGCGGGGAGTCTGCTTCTCCCTCTGCCCACCCCCACCCCCCGGCCCGGGCACACTCTCTCTCTCTCTCTCTCCTCTCTCACAAAAATAATTTTAAAAATCTCAAAAAATAAAGTTTACTAATTAAAAAAAAAAACTCTCCTAGATTTTATCATTCTAAAATCATTTTTATTTGTTGGGGGAGATATCTCATAGAACTATGTTCTCATAATAACAGGTGAGGATGAGTCATGAAATATTATTTATTCTCTTAAGAGAAGCTCATTAGTGTCCCTCTTCCCAGAAGACTTGTGTGGCCTGGTGAAAACCATTTATTGCCAGTAATTTATTATTTAAGTGCACACTTGTCAGTTTGAGCGAAAATTATCAGACATTTCTCTTATTGAGAAAGTGGTTAGTAGTTAATGGAAAAAGACTGTGAACCCATCAAAGAAACTGTTAGAAAAACTTTAACAAATATATCAACAAGAGCAAATGTTTATTAACTTCTCACCAAGTGGCAAATTCTATGGTACGTTAAAAGAAGTATAAGACGTGGCTCTTACCCATAAAACAACAAGCAATCTCAGTGATAAGCTCAAATGTATTTGCATATGAGTAAGACTGCATTTTTCATTTAAAAATTAATTACTGAGTGCTCATTAGGTGCCAGATACTGTTTAAGTCCCTGAAGAAAAATTCTTACTCTTGTGGAGGTTATGTTTTAATGACAAAAATCAGATAGTAGACAAGGAAAAAATAAATAATTTTCATTAGTAATTAATGTTATGAAGGAAATAAAATGGGGCAATGTGATAGTGATCTGGTGTGAGAACTGGTTTAGAGTTTGTGTTCAGGAAAGACCACACAGAGCAGGTGACATCTAAATGAGATCTGCATCATAAAACAATTATATATTCGTATTACAGGCTATGTGGGTTGGGTGGGAAGGGAATTTCTCTCTCTCTCTCTTTTTTTTTCTCATTGCTATACTCATAGGTAGAGAACTGAAACCAGAACCTACAACCTCCCTGTCTCCACAGTGGAGAGGAGTGATTTATCTGATTCCTTATGATCTAAGAATTAAGAATTTTCACTGGACTAAAATTTGCTGGTGGGAGGAATCATTGTACCTAAAAGCAGGAAATCGATTCCACAAGACCGCTTTCACCACCTGAGGATGGCAGGCTTTCTTGGTTGGCTTGAAGGAGACATCTCACCAGAATCTTCTCTCCAATTCCATCTGCGTGTCAGCCTCTCTGTTGGAGGTGGCAGGTAAGTCCAGTTGGGCTTATCTGGTGAATCCTGCCATTTGCCATTAAGGGGGAGGAACAGGTAATCCCACTTCAGGCTCAGGCCTAAATGTCTTCTTCTATACCGTAGCTTATCAATAGAGTTTATACAGCACAATTTGATAAATTAGAACTTTATTTCCTGTTTGGCTAGTAAAACTTGTGCATATATTTCTGGAAAGGAGGAGTGGTGAGGGATATCCTGAGTTCTGAGAAATAAAGAAAGGTTTTAAAGAAAGGAAGAACAAAAAACTGCCAAGAAAAGAATGGTTTGAAGATACAACACTTATCTTCTTATTGTCTGCAAGTAGTTCACTGACATTGCATTAACCTTCACACATTATGTCTTTTACATTATAAATTAGGATAATACTAATAATGCACTCTGAGAAAAAGACTTCCTTTCAAATGCCTTTTTAAGAGCACAGACTTTGAATTTAGGCCAGGGTTTGTTGTTTACTAGTTGTATTGAGCAAGGTACATAACCTCTCTGCATCTATTTTTCCATTAGGAAAATGGGGATAATACTCTTATTTTGAAAGGTGTTTTTGAGGATTAAAAATTGTGATGATTACCAAACATTGCCTGACATATTATGGCTACTCAGTAAATGGTAGCTAGTGATAGGTTATCAGGAATAGGCTCACAGTTCCCAGCTCCTGAATATGCTGTCTCCATATATATTAGAAAAATATATATAACTTAACTGGAGTAGAATTCTAGGGACTATTAGTCTACAGGAATGCACAGACCATCCATCCATCTATTCACTTATTCACTCATTCATTCATTCATTCATTCATTCAATAAATGGTGAGTATCTACGAAGTGTTGTGTAGATGCAAAACTAAAGAAGGCGTGATCGCTTTTCTTCAGGAATGTCAAACCTAGTAGGGAAGATACAGGCTCACAAACAATGATAGAATGTAGACTGCATAGAGAATTTTCATATGAAGAATGAAAATGCTACAGGATATCTGAAGACAGGAAAACAACTTCTTTGTGGCCAACATCTATAGCAGCAGTTAAGGTTTGTGGTGAGCCACTGTGCATCATTCAAGAGGATTAGGTATCCTCCCTTAAAAATTCCTGGTCCCAATCCTAGAGGTCAGAGCAGTGGGTTCTGAGTAACACATAAGTATTCAAAACAGGTAGAGCCATAGCTTCTTTCCTTCACATCACTATTGCATAATACTCCATTCCAATTTTTCTCAGAACCAGCATCAAATCAGGAGTCCTTTAGAGTCTTTGAGGTATTTTACCAATGAAATTCTAAATTTAAATACCTTGTCATGTTACATTTTCAAGTTTTATTTCATGGATAATTTGTTGCAATGAGTATTTCAGTTTGAGTTTCTTAGAGAAGTGAGCTCTGTAAATATGAAAAGTTATTTTTAAGAAAGATTTACTTAGTAACCAAAATAGAAGACACCCCCAATTTCTTACGTTTTAAAAAGTGACAATTTTAAATGAAAGATTGGACTTTATCTTTCACTTCTTAGGGGTTACAAAGAAAGAATACATTGAAAATGAAATTGTACTTGGAAAAAAAATAATTCTCTCATTCAAAACTTTAGTTCTTGGGAGTTTTTTTTTTTTCTCATGTCACGAACCGTGATTGATTTTACATTGTTACATTGTTTACATTGTTATCCCTACAATGTTAATATTTATATAGTTTCCACTAAGATATTTCTATTTTATTTTATTTTATTTATTTATTTTTTTTTTTAAAGATTTTATTTATTTATTTGACAGAGAGAGACACAGCGAGAGAAGGAACACAAGCAAGGGGAGTGGGAGAGGGAGAAGCAGGCTTCCCGCGGAGCAGGGAGCCCGATGCGGGGCTCGATCCCAGGACGCTGGGATCACGACCTGAGCCGAAGGCAGACGCTTAACGACTGAGCCACCCAGGCGCCCCAGATATTTCTATTTTAAAGAAAGCAATCTTGCACAATTCACAGCACTCACCAAAAAAAAAAAAAAAAAAAAAGAAAGCAATCTTAAAACTACGTGTTGGGTTCATACAGAATAATTACTAGGAGAATAAACTGAGCCATCTGGTCAACTTCTAGTTGTATGGATTACTATCATCATTATTATTGGAGAATTCAAAGGATTTTGGACTCTTAGATTTTCCACTGTTGTCTCAACTGAGAGAAGCAAGCAACAGCACAAGTCTGGAGCCAGTAAGTCATAGATGTCACTTAGGTTCCCATTCTGTAACACAGAGTGCTTTTTTGCCCAACAGGGATGTTTTAAGTGACCCTGAATCAATTAGTTTCAATTCTCAGTATATATAGTGTGTTGGTTGAAAGTGTAACTTCTGGAGTCAGACTGGCTGGACTCGGATTCTGGCCCTGCCCATATTATCAGTAGGACCTTTGGAGAGTTACTTAAATTTTCTATGCATCACGGGGCACCTGGGTGGCTCAGTCATTAAGCGTCTGCCTTCAGCTCAGATCATGATCCCAGGGTCCTGGGATCCAGCCCCGCATCGGGCTCCCTGCTCAGCGGGAAGCCTTCTTCTCCCACTCTCACTCCCGCTGCTTGTGTTCCCTCTCTCGCTGGGTCTCTCTCTGTCAAATAAATAAATAAAATCTTTAAAAAAAGATTTCTATGCATCACTCTTCTTATCTATAAAACAGGAGACAGGGGATAACTGTTTTCACTTCATGCAGTTTAAGTATATAAGAATTAAACAAGTAAACCACTAGGAGAAGTAGCAGGCACATAATGAGTGTTAATCCCATGATCCCCAAAAGCTCTGTATATGGTAGACTAAAAGGTTCTGGTCACTGGTTCCAGTGTATGGGAGGGTTTTTTTCCCCCATACCAGCTAGCAATTCTTGGACACCGCTGGGTGTCCTATAATTCAACTCAATTCTGATGCTGTCTACCCAGAGATAGCATCAGATTCCACAGGTTAACAGTTCAGTCCTACAAGACTGTCCCCCACCCCATCCTACAGGATGTCACCTGTGCTTCTGATCGAAAGTTCCAAAGACTTCCTCTTTGGGCTTGATTAATTTGTTAGAGCAGATCATAGAGCTCAGAGAAACATTTTACTTGGTAGATCATTGGTTTATTATAAAAGGATATAACTCAGGAACAACCAGATGGAAGAGATCCAGAGGGCAAGGTATGGGGAAAGGGTGTAGAGTGTCCATGCACTCTCCCAGGTGCATCTCCTCGCATCTCCATATGTTCACCTACCTGGAAGTTCTCTGAACTCTGATTTTTTAGGAGGCTTTATCACATAGGTGTGACTGATTAAACCATTGGCCACTGGCAGCTGATTCAACCTTGAGGCCCTCTACCCTCTCCGCACTTAAGAGGGGGGAACTGAAAATTCTAACCCTTAAATCACAGGCTGGGTCCCCTGGCAACCAACCCCCATCCTTAGGTGCTTTCCAAAAGTCACTTGGTGAACATACCAAAAGACATCCTTGTAACTCTCAGCACTTCGGAAATTCCAATGGTTATATAAGCTCTGTGCCAGAAATAGGGACAAAGGCCAAATATATATTTCTTATTATAAATCACAATATCACATTATTGTTACCCCATTCTATAGATGAAAAGCCTGAAGAGTGCAAAGGTAAAATGATTTGTCCCTACACACAGGGTTTAGAAGGTAGCAACAGATGGACCTAAGGAGTCTGACCTTAAAGCTTTTTCAGGCAGAAAGAAGAGCAGTAACAAATTTGAGTTTTTCAAGTTGCTTTTAGTGCAGGGCTGGTTCCCAGGTATGAAACAATCCCTGGATGTCTTATACTTGTTAATACACATTTCATGCTATGGTTGGAAGAGGAAAGTGCTGGAATGATACAAATGGAGGATAAAAAGTGTCAGGATGTTATTTTAGAAATATAGCAATGTAAATGAAGGAGAGAAGTGGCTGTATAGTATAGCTCAAGGAAATAAGCATGCCAGCATGGGATATTATTTAGTATGCCAGCCCATCTGAGCTAGGGATAAGTCCAAAAAGTAAGTCATGTATTTCTTTTCCTGCTAGGTTTAGGATAAATGTTTATTAAAAAATTGGAATTTTATGAATATAGAATTGCAATATTTACTATGTTCTTGCCACTTGCCCTTTACTCACTGAAGAATTTTCAGTAGTGTATATTGCACTGTTTCTAACAGTAAGTACTACTGGTGGTTTCCTCTTGACTCCTGGCCCCAAACTCTAAAGAGTCTAACCAAAAGAAGAAAAATATGATTATCTTTGCAATAGAATGTTACTGTAAATAGACCAAATGTGTTATAGAATAATTTTTTTGGAAGGAGAGCATTGGGGAAGAAAAACAGACTTGAGATAAACAAGTACAACAAAGTTGCACTTCTGACCAATCACTTTGACCCTGTTATCATACACTTGCACATTTTCTGAGCTCTCTCTAAGTCTAGGTCAGCTGTTAGGTCTGCCTGATCTCAAAGATGCCATTCACTACTAAGGAATTCCATTATGCTGACTTCCATGTTGAATGATCTGGAAAGCACATTGCTTTTTATAACAATAAAAAGACAGAAAAATTAGTATTATTGAGAAAGTCTTTTTGGCAAAGACTGGTTGTGTCAGAACGTGTTTCCCTTTCTTTCAGAGTACACAGATTAACTACATTTCCTAGTTTCCCTTTTGGGTAAGTATGGTCATGTGACTGAATTCTGCCCCTTGGAATGTGGGCAAGAGTGACATATGTCACTTCCAGGCATGGCTTATGGAAATCTCCTTTGTGATTCTCTGTTGTTTCCTTCCGCTTCCTCTGGATGAATGGAAAGGGTGCTGAAGAGTTAAAGGTGAGAGAAGTTGCAGACAGAATGACCCTCAGTTCCTGAATGATGGCATGACCAGAGCAACCCCAACTCGCAATGCCAATTGCACTTTATATGAGCAAGAAATTAACTTCTCTTGGATTAAGTCTTTGAGATTTGGGGGTTAATCTGTTACCTGTGGTGGAAGCTATGATGAGCCTTCTTCAAGAAGATTCTTCTTTGGGAATGAAGGACTTGTTTCCAGGGAGTGCTACCAGCACACAGTCCCCAGTTGTCAGCCACCTTTGAGAAAACCTGAACTGAAGAGTTTGTGTGTCCAAAGTCATCCTCCCTTCTAGGACAGGATTCCATTCAATGATTGGTGAACAAGTGGGTGCAAAGGCTCATGGTCCCCTAAACTCAACTAGGGATAACTCTAAAAGCCATCTTGGCAGCAAAGCACTCTATGGGGTAGGCTGAGGACTTTGTTGAGACTTCACTAGAAAACAATTT
This sequence comes from Phoca vitulina, assembly GCF_004348235.1. Classification (NCBI taxonomy): domain Eukaryota; kingdom Metazoa; phylum Chordata; class Mammalia; order Carnivora; family Phocidae; genus Phoca; species Phoca vitulina. Next base: position 13,042,140 of record NW_022589705.1, read on the forward strand.
CTTCTACCCAATCCTGCTTTCTCCTCTTCCTTCCACAGGTGTTGATACCAAGAACACTCCCTTTATAGGAATGTCCTGCATGGCAATCTCCATCGAGGGTGCAAGGAATTAAAGGCTATAAAAGCATCGCAGATTCACATTCTTTTTTATGGGCTTGGCACCTTTTTCCAAATAGCATCTTTCTGCATCACAAGGATTTTAGTACTTATTTAGAACACAGATCTCTTAACTATAACATAAGTGAAAAATGAAAAACAAATTCATTCAAAATTAATTTCAGGCAGTATGCGTTTTGGTTTCAGCTGAGACCGGTCTCTGAGTGACCTAACTCAAAACCCAAATCTCCTACTTGCTAGTGTGAGACATTAGAGATTTTTTTGACCTCTTTGACCTTTAGCATCTTCATCTATAAAATGGGATGATATTAGTACCTATTCACAGGGTTATTGTGAGAATTAAATACAAGAATATATTCAGAACAGTCAGCACAGTGCCTGGAGCATGATATATGCTTAATAATGGTTAGCTATTAAGCGAAATAAATCAATCAGAGAAATGTAATTATCATATGATCTCACTGATATGTGGAATTTGAAAAACAAGACAGAGGATCATAGGGGAAGGGAGGGAAAAATGAAACAAGACAAAACAGAGAGGGAGACAAACCATAAGAGACCCTTAATCTCAGGAAACAAACTGAAGGTTGCTGGAGTGGTGGGGGTGGAAGGGATGGAGTGGCTGGGTGATAGACATTGGGGAGGGTATGTGCTATGGTGAGCGCTGTGAATTGTGTAAGACTGATGAATCACAGACCTGTACCCCTGAAACAAATAATACATCATATGTTAATAAAAAAAATAATGCTTAGCTATTAAAATCTAGTCTTAGTTTACCTTTTTAGCCTAATTTATTCTTACTATGTATATAGCCAAACTTGGTTGACTTGCTGCCCAACTACACAATGCTGTGTTCTCTCACACTGGAAACACTTTTCTTATGCATGTTCTGCTCACACTTCAGGGTCTTCCTGAATTGCATTCTCTTTAGAAATTCTTGGTACCTCTATCTAGGTAAAAGATCTCCCTTTCCTGAGTCGCATAACAATTTATCTTCACCTCTTATTTGACATCTACATGTCATCTGTGCTACTAGATTGTAAGCAGCTCAAAGTCAAGTTCCATATCTGATTTATCTTTATATTCACTGAAGCACTTGCACAGTTCTCTGCACAAACTAAGAACTCAATAAATATTCATTACGTAACTGCGTGAATGAGTTAGGTCAACACAGTGGCCTCACCTAAAATTTGCATATATGCAAAATTAAATTCCAACCCGTAATTATCAAGGACAGGGTCTTATATCAGAGTTGCTTTGTTGGATAAGAATCGTGATTTCCAACAGAAAAGATCCTCATACAATCCCATCAGACTACTACTATTATTCTTTCAGAAGGAATCCAAATGCAGATAAGGTTAGAAGTAAGCAAGTATGAAATATCAGTAAAATCATTTATTTACCTATCACATACTTATATTGGCTTGTATTATATAACAGACATTTTTCTAAGAGCTTCATAAATATTAAATCATTTCATCTTTGTGACAACCCTGTCATTAGTCTTTTTATACAGATGAACAAACTGAAGTACAGAGAGGTTAACTAATTTGCTCAAGAATACTCGGACAAAAAATGGCAGAGCCAAGTACTAAAGCCTGTGTCCTTCATTGTTACAATCTGCTGCCTTCTACTTATTTGGAGTCAATCTCATGGTCCCACATTAGGATTTGCTGTTGCTTTCCCTGCTTTTGTCTCATGCCACAATCATTTTCTATTGGCTGTGAGGATTATTTATCAGCCACCGTACACTGGGTTACCGATAAGTAGAGTTCATCCTTTATGTGGGTGGTTGGTGAAAGATAAGTCAGAAAAATGACCAAACAAAAGGAATACCTGACATTATAATCAGTGCCAGGTGCACAGTAGGCAGGCTAAAAATATGCTTCTTGAATGTACAAATTAGACATGAAGAGATTGTGTTCTTGTTAGTAAGCCATCGAGTAATCCCAGATGCATTTGGGTAGTTAGCTGCAGACTCATATGCTTAAAACTTTATGTCTTATTTAAAAAAAATAAATCAATGAGCAATGTGCTTAGAGTTTAGATATAACCTTTAAGTCCCAATCTAAAAATATACTAATTTTATCACTGTATAAGTGTTTGGAAATCACATGTCTGGGAGGACTCAGACTTCTCAGAAAGAAGCCATTGCTCTCCTGTAACTAATAATATAATTATAATACAATGGATTTTAATCATTCCAGAAGAAAAAAAAATTATAGCACTAGGAAAAAACAGAAATTGGCTGATTCTTCATAGTGTAATGCTTAGGAAACAAAGAAATTCCCAGAAGAATATATACAGTATGATATACTTTTTATACAGTTCCAAAGCAAGTGTACATCTATATGTGAGAAAAGATTAAAAAAAACAAGGGAACGATAAAAACAAAATTCAGTATATAGGTAACTGGCATAGTGAGAAGGGGAGGTGTGAAATAACAAGTAATACAGAGATAGATATAAGTCACTGGCAATATTCTATTCTTAAATGGTTTGGTGGATTTATTGAAACCCATTCAATAAATAAGCAAACAAATCAAATATGAAAGGGCATTAATAACCAATAATGATAATGTTCATGAACCAAGGATTATGATTAATCCATTCCTGTGCCCCTGATATAATAACAATAAAAAGCAAACTTTCTGAAAAATAGATTTATAAATATATTTTATATGATATTTAACAGATTTTTGAATGTGTCAGAGACCCATAAAGCTAAGACAGGTCAGTCTCTTACCAATTTTAATGGTCGATAACAATTTCAGATGGGAAGGGGAGTGGTTTGAAAAAGCCTAGGCAAAGAAAAATGGAATAAATTAATTCATTTATCCCTCTATCCACTCAACAACTTTTTACTGAGCGATAACTCTTAATCTGGAACTTATCTGTGGGTAGTGGATGAAGTGGAAGACATGTAAAGATGAATACAACTAATTCATTCATTCCTTCTCCTATTCATCCAATGAGTCTTTACAGATTATCTGTTATATAATAGGCAGTCACTCACACGCTGGGATACAGTGATTAATAAGATAGTCTGTCTCTGTTTGCAATCTGATAGTTAACTCAGATATTCTTTAGGTCATTACTATAAAGTATGATGCGTGTTATGATAGCAGAACTACAAGGTGCTAACAGAAGGCCACGGGAACAGAAAGAATGTGACTATTCACCTAATGCCTGTGAAAATCACAAGGGAGATAATATTAGAGAGGGATCTTAAAGGCTGAATACAAGTTTACTAGGTAGAGATGAGAACAGGTGTTGCAGGAAGGTAGACCAGAATGTAGAAAGCATGGAAATAAAACAAAAAGGTAGCAGATTGTTTTTTAGTAAATAGTTTGATATAGGTAGGACATCGAACACATAGAAAAGAAGGGTTCTGATAAAAGATGAAACTGAAGAGAAGAGTTGGGGATACACTGTTGAAACAGATTATATGCTACGCTAAAGCGTTGCATGTCACGCTGAAGAGATGAACTTTAATTTCCAGGCAATAGAGAAATACCGATATTTGTGTTGTAAAAAGAGAGAAAATTGGAGTGGGGAGAAACAGAAACAAAGAATTCAGGTGGGAAACAGTGGAAATTATCCAGGCAAAAGTTGTAAATAATTCATATTTTCAGGTCTTTGCTATTGAAAAGATATGTCTACAGAGTGAGCAATGTTTCTAACATTGTAACAGAGTTCACGTTCTGTCTAAGCAATCAATTGTATGTGTCCCCATGTCTGTGTGTGTTTGGGCGGGGGGTGGGGTAGGTACTGTGAAACAATTACCCAATATATATATATCAAGCCACAATGCAAGATGCTATGTGTCTAAATGCCTCAGTTAAGAAATATAGCCAGTCCTTCTATAGGATCAGGGAGAGAGAGGTTTCAGGATAGAAGGATGATTTCAGTGCAAAGATTGTTTTCAAGATGGGAGAAGATTTAAGGATGCTTGAAGGAAAACAGAACCCAGTGAAGACAGAGAAACTGGAGCTACGAGGAGAGATGGGACAAAATGGGAGCAAAGTTTCTCAGGAATTGAAAGGTTTGGAATTTATTACTGAGGTGGAGAAGTTAGATAAGAGGAAAGATTTCTGTTCCTGTGAAGGTGATAAAAGGATGAGTACATAGGGATAATGATCAACATTTGGAAAACTGAGGGGCAGGGTGGTTAGGGGGCTCAGTATGCTTAATAAAGTTTGAAATGAGGCCATCTGTTAAGAGAGAAGTGGTGGGATTTTAGATATTGAAGAATTTGGTGATTATGGTATCAAGGTGTCAATAGTAATCAAGTTTCTTAATAATTTGTGCTTGCGCTATTGAAGTACCAGTGGCAATGGAAAGTAGTAGGTTGATGAATGGGAGGAGGTGGCAGAATATGTTGTAAAGAAGTTATTAGAGACCTACAAAGAAGAAAACCATGAGACAATGAGGTCTAAGATACGGTGAAGCTGGTGTGTGAACGCTACAGGGTAGAGAAAGCTGTTGGCTGATTCATGGAGGGGGTCACAAAATGACATTGAAAGTTGAATGTATCATGATGTGGATGTAAAAATCAATACAAATATAAGGCAAGATCAGACTGAAGAGAAAATGTGTATACAGTTTGTACAACTAAAATTAGGTTCTGTGGGGTTTTTAGGAAATTGGGGTAATAAAGTAAGAACATTGTAAAATGTATTGGAATAGTAAAAGGAATTGTGGATCACACAATTTTTCAAAAGCTGAAAGTAGCTACTTTTATTCTCTGTTCATATCTAGCCTCCTTACCCCTCAACCTAGATTCTTCTTTAGATAATCGAGATGATATGTTTAAAAGGACTTCTATTTTTATTTCTTTAATCAGATTTTCATTAATGAAACATATGTAAATACATAGGCAAATGATGAGTAGTACAGTTAACTACATATCTTATGGTTCATTTTCATCTTTGGTCCATACACACCCCTCCCTTGTTTCATTTATTTACTGATCCATTGTATCTCCAGTCCCAACTCCCATCTTCCTCCCTTTCTCCATCATAGGCAAATTTTCAAATGTACACACTCTGTATCTTTTTGTTTGCATGTACTCTTGCAAAATGCATATTTTTGTTTTGTTAGTATGCAATTTTAATTAGCATAAATAGCACTGTATGACATACTTTATTCAGCCTCTGCTTTTCACTCTGAGGGATGTCTTTAAATCTATCCATGTTGCTATGATTACATCAAAGTTGTTGCTTTTAACTGTGCATTAAATTCCTTGCTGTGCATTCAAAACATTTTACCTGTCACTCTTCCAGTAATGGACACTCAAGTTTGCTTCCACAAATAACACTCCAGGGAATATCCTTGCACATGTCCTCTTTGGGACTTCTGCACAAGCTTCTGGGGGATACATATCCAAAATAGAATTGGAGATGGTAAGTTGTACACATACTATTTTGACTGTGTAGAGCCAGATTGTTCTCCAGAATAGCTGCTCTAGTTCACACTCCCAGCAATAGTACTGAAGGTTCCTACAGCCCCACATTACTGCCAACACTTGGCATTACCACCTTTCTAATTTGTGCTGAACTAATAGGTTTAGATTGACTTCTTATTCTGGTTTCAATTTGTATGTCTGATTACTAGGTTTTAGCATCTCTGCCATGCTTCATGAATTTTTGGATTTTCTGTTTTGCATTACTTGTATCCTTTCTTCTATTTTTTTTCCTTAGCTAATTTTTAGGAGTTTCTTGTGTATTCTGATTATAAATACCTTATCAGTTTTGAACATTGCAAACATCTTTTCCCATTCTGTCATTTCTTTCTTGATTTTGTATGTCGTATTCTTGTTGACCAGAAATCTTTCACTTCAGAGCAATCATGCCGGAAGAGGAATGGGTCAATAAACTACTCTGCTTCTCTAGAATTTAAAATTTTGAACTTAGGGACAAAAAGACAGTTGATTTTTGAGGTACACTGATGACAGAATGAGCTGCTACTGAAATTCCATGACTTGTTCTTGTCCTTTACCTTTAGGGGCCTTCCTTTTTTTTTTTTTTTTTGAACTCTTTCTTGAAATCTGTGATACCTTAATATCTTTTCAATAAATTCTCTTTTTGTTCAGGTAAGCCAGAATTGTTTTCTATTGTTTATAGTCAAAAGAACCTAATACAGAAGATAAGACAATTGGAATGACAAAATGGTGTCACCAGGTCCAGAATTCATAATACAGTCCAGCAAACCTTTGTGATCCATGAATTTCCAACCATCATATGTTTCCCTCATAAGCTGTTCAAAGAGAGAACAAAATGGTGTATTCTCACATAGTGAAGCTTCTGTTACTGACAAATGGATTTCCCACCCAGTTCCATAATCAGATTTTGTTATAAACATATATACTAATAAAAACACAAGAATTTGATTATTCAGTAGCACTAACCACATTTTTAATGATGGACTTAAAATAAAAATCCAAAGGTCTTTCTTAAGAGAACTCTGAATAAACTAAGTTTTCTCATTTTGTAGTAACTATTAATCTGAGCAGTACTTGCCTCATCAGCTGCATCTTTCTAAATATGGATGTACTTAGACAGTAAATACATCCTCTTCCCAGCACAAGCTTTGTGTCCTATCAAAGGATCAATTATGCTCCTGCAAGGGGGCAATGCATTACTAAATAATGTCAAAAATGTGATTGCCTTAGAGAATAAAGGCAGAACAATGTTTATGTAAGAAGTGCTCAAGGAATGCAGTTTTTTTTTTTTAATTTCTGCTCTTTAACTGGTAATTGAAATATGCCTAGATCCTAAAATAGAGATTCCTGAGAACAGATGTGATTATAATTTTGTCAAGGACAACAGTTTGGATTTTTGTTGCATTACAGGAAATGAATCTTTCAGGTCAGCGTGAATGAGAGTTCTTTTATTCGTTTATTCCAGTACTTCTCAAACTTTGTTAGTCAAGAGACTTTGATTAAAGGGTTCTGGGTAGGGCCAGGAATCTGTATGTTTAACTAGCACTCCAAGTAGTTCTTAGGAAGGTGGCTCATGCCCTGCCCAAGGGGAATTGTTTTAAACTATCAGAATAACACAGGAAAGAATTGATTGGAGTGATATCTTGGGGAGGTAGATGATATTAACTATCATGAATTTATTGCATCTATCTAGAATTTTAGAAAATTGGCTTTGCTGATAAGCTGCAAAAGTATCACACGCCTCATCTATTAACATAACAAGGTTGCTGGGAAAATTAGATGTGGTAGTGTATGTAAAACACTGCCTTTATTCACTTTTTCACTTAGAAAAAATATATTGCATTCCTACCATGTTAAAGTCAGCTTGGAATATACAAGACATACAAAGATTATAAAATGTAATCCTTGACTTCAAAGAATTCATGATATATTAACTAGTAGGTGACAGGCACTTAAGAATTAACAGGAAATGAGAATGTATGATAAGTGCTATGATTGGAGAAATACACTGTTATGAAAGTGTTTTAAAGGAACATCTGATCCATACTGTGGGGTATAGGGAGAGGTGTCATAATTGATAATTGAAAGATAAAATGTGGTCAGGCAGATGAAGAGGGAAGTAGAGTAGTGCATACAGAAGGAACTGCATCTTAGGAGACTTGGCTTTGAGAGAGAGAACAGCATAGTTGAAAATCTGAGTGTGTGACTGAAGTCTAGCATAAGGGGAGAATCATATTGAAAGAAAATGCTGGAGAGGTGAGCAAGAGTCAGGAGTTGTGGGTCATGTTGAATGATCTGGACTTTACTTTTCAAGCTGGAATATATGTTTTGGAAGGTGTTTTGCAAGGGAGGGTCACGATCAGATTTATGTTTTAAAAAGCCACTGAAGCTCCAGTACAGAGAATAGATTTGTAGAGGGTGAAAACTGCAGGTAAGGGGGTTCGTTAGACGAATTGAATTGAGAGGACATGGAGGCCTGAATTAGGGTAACTGGGGGGATAAAGAAGGTTGGGCAGATCAGAGAGATAGGAATCAAGTAGAGTCAATAGCATTTGGATATTTGTATCCTCAGTGCCTCGTGCAGTGATATGCATATAGATGGCACTCTAAAAATTGTTTGTTGAATGAATCAGGAGAGAACTTCATAAAAGGGATGGTAAAGCTGGGTTGTGACAAGTTTTGTGTACTTATTAGACACCTCGTCCTGGATTTTTGGCCAGGTCTTCAAACTCAGTGTTTCCTTAACTGCATCTGTCTTTGCCATTAAAATCTACTTCTCTTCCTGACTTTTTTTTCCTTCTGGACCTGGTATAATCTCCTTCCGTTCACCAAAGTCTGGGAATCATTTACCTCTGTATCTCCAGTGCCGAACACAGTACTTCACCCAGGTAGGTATAAGTATTCCATAATTTGGGGTTGAATAAATAGCTTTATGAATTCACTTAAGCTCAAACCTCACTGTAAATGAAGCTGACCCATTCACATCAAATTAGTGGCCAAAGAGTCGAGCTTACCTTTGCAACAATTCCTGAATCCACCCCTTTTTTCCTCTATTGGAGTTCCTTGTTTGCTTGTTGGTTTGGTTTGGTTTTTTGTGGACACAGACTCTATTTATATGTCTATCTCCAAGCTGTGCCCTCTTCAATACATTTAATTCAGCTGCCAGATAAATATTTCCAAAAGACAATTTTTGTCATGGTTCTCTACACAGTGACTCTCCCTCACCATTCTAGCCTGGCCCTCATGATACTCTTTGATTTTCCTTCCAATCTTCTCTTCCTTTCCTCCTATTATCCTCCCCCTACCTCTGCATCTCCCCTCCCCGCTCACACCAGGCTGCTTCCGTCGTGATGGTATTATCACAGTTTCTCAAAGGTCCTACACTTCATCACATCTGTATCTTAACTCATTTTGCTCTTTTGCTCAGAATTCTCTTTATTTCAGATTCTACTTGAGCCCAGCCTGCCTTCCTTCAAAGCCCAGGTCCCAGGCAGGTCTTCTCCATGGAGCCTTCTACGTCTCTTCCCAGCCAGCAGTGACTGTTCTTCTCTAAGCCCTAAGAACATTTTCATTTGCACATGTCTTATGCTTCAAGTCACTTTCTTTCTTTTAAATAGTTATCCCTCTTACTATTTTACTTCCCTTTTGTACTATAGACAAGACATGGATTGTGTGTGTTTCTTCTTTCTGATGTGGTGATACCGAGTCTGTTGCCTTCCAAACACAATATGCCTGATAAACATTTATTGGATGAATGAATAAATGAATGAATGAACAAATAGCCAAAATCCATTCCTGGTTAAAACCAAGGAACTATTTTTCCATTCTTCTTATAATTTAATTCTCAAAAAAAGGCTATGATATTTCCCTACAAAGGATTGACACATGAGTAGAAATGTGGAGGTTGTCACAATTTCTAGGGAAGGGTCATTACTGACATTTAGCAGTTAGGACCAGGGATAGTAATATCTTGAAGCATTCTGAACAGTCCCTGTCCACCTCTGTTGGAAAACACTTGTGGCATTTGAGTTTTAGTGTATGATAAGAAAAATAGGAATTCTTGACTTTCATTTCTTATAAATTGGCCACATAATTAGATTAAGAATTTGATGAAATTAGGTGTATAAAGCATCTGGGTTAGCTTGCAAAATAAGCTTGCTGTCAGTGGTAACTCTTATTGTCAATTGTTTAGCTGGAAAATGGGACTGATGATAATACCTACCTCATAGTATATAAAGGAGGTTTAAATGAGTTAGTGCATGGGAAGCTCTTTGAACCATACCCTGGTATACTGTAATTACTAAACAAATATTAACTATTATCATTATTATTGTTATTCTTTTATTAGTATTATTTTCAGATGTTTCACAGAGTGAGATTATATTGAATTTACAGTCAACTAAAAGCCTCAGGATGTTTTCACATGAAGAGCTGTTAAGTCAGTTCCTTTGCGATCTCATACCTATGAACAAAATAAGCTCAGACCTTGCTGTGCTCTGGTTCCTTTTGAAGGTTGATGGGAAATTCCAAGGTGAACCAGTCTTAATGCCTGTGGCCTTTATCCACAGCACTGAAAAAAGAATATCAAGGTGAAGAGAAATAGCAATTTGATTCTCGGTTTGGCATTGAAATGGATCTGGCGCTGTGCGGCTTTTTTATATAGTGCTGGAGTCGCTTTTCCACTCAGCATTTGGTTTTCTGGAGAAAGAAATGTATGAAAATAGAAATCTGCTTAGGGGTTATTTATTTTATTTTACTATTATTTTTTGACATTATTATTATTTTTTTGGGGGGGATGTTCTAGTGGGGCTTACTTAAGTTGCTATCCACCTTGGAATTTAGAACTAGCTTTTTGCTTGCTTTCATGATAATTGTTAACTGAACTGGCTCACAAAGCACTCGCACATACATTACCTCATTTATTTTTCACACCAGCCCCGTGGAGTAGGGATTATTATTTTTCTTATTGTACTAATAAGGAAACTGAGCACATTTGTGACTCACACAGAGTGCCAGCGCTAAGATGCACATCTGGGTTTTCTGGCTTTAAAATCTAAAATTAAGAGGTGAACTATTTAATATAAGCATAAACTGATGTGGGAAACAAAGGCAACAAGAAAAATTAAGTTTCCGTACTATCTACAGCCCACTGACAAGTCCTTGAAGCAGGTAGAGTGACGTTCCTCTAGGGACTCAGCTGCTTCCATGTTGGTACTTTGCTAAGGGCAAACGGCCATCTTAGCCTGACCTCCAGGATCCTGTGAGTCTACTTTAACATATAAAAAGTTCCTTTGGAAACTTCCTTTATCTCTACTCCCTAAGATGTATGTTAGCAATCATCCCCCAAGCATATGACCCACCCATATGCATCTGAAGGGTCTCACAACTAAGGTTTTATTGGGACAGTAATAAATGACCTTTTCCTAACAATAGCTAGTCCCCCAAGGTCCTGGAAACCTTGCTTCCAAAATTCCTTAGAGACTTACGCTATCCCTAACCCCATCCCAACTTGAAAGTATATAACGAGCCACTCCTCAGGACCCCAGTGCAGCTCCTTCTGCCCATGGGTCCTGTCCCCGTGCTTTCATAAAACCACCTTTTTGAACCAAAGACGTGTCAAGAATTCTTTCTTGACCGTTGGCTCTGAACCCCAACATCTTTCCTACATCAAAACAACTTCAAGCAGCCATATGCCTCAGGGATTCCTAGAATAGGTTGTCGGGGAGAACAATGAGAGAGGAAGAAAGGAAACGTTTACTTTATGGACCAATTTATATATAGCAGGCATGATGCTACATACTGTTCATTCATCATTTTATGTTGTCCTATACACAGAAGGTACAGAAACTGAGAAGAGGAGAAGCTAGCTAACTTAGCAGGCTCCAAACTACATACAGGCTAATGTGCTAATTTTTGTTAAGTTTGTTTAAAGCTCAGAGGGCTTCCCATGTTACAAGTGTGCAAAGGATGGTTAAACGCAGCTGAAAGTGGTTCAAAGTTGTCAGCCCAAGTTCTCTTATTAAATACCAGTTTTTTGTTTTGTTTTGTTTTGTTTTTGAGCTGGTAATGATTTTAAACCCAGCCTGCATAGGAAAGAATTTCCTTGGCAGCAATTGTAAAGGCAAGATAAGGTGGCGTTGGCCAGAGCCATGTGTACCTAGTGGTAATTTAAAAAAATCTGTATCCACAAGTCTAGTGCTACGTGTTTTCTGTTTTCTTTGTTAGGACTTGCAGGAATCGTAATAGAATATCTTTTGGAAAAAATATATATATTTTTCTCTCTCACTAACTCGAATAATGGTGATCTTTTGGAAAAAAAATCTTTGTAGAGCAAATTTACTTACCAATTATTTTCGGTTGCTCGAAACACTTCCAAATCAGAATTTAAATAAAGACTTTAATGATTCTGATTAAAGCCGATGTAAGGAAGACTTATAATGAGTTATTCTTGCCTAAGCTAGTGTAAAAATTTCACAAACTTCCTCTGCGGGATGAACCGTCTTGAAACTTTTTCTGTAAACTGTTCGCATTGTTTATGTATTTCAGAGAGAAAAAATTTTGCATTCAGTATATATGAACATCATCTCCCTATTTCATCACGAATATATCAACATTTCATATTTGTAATAGCTTTCTAAATAATATACTTATTTGGTTTTATCTTTCAGTTATATCAGTTCTACGTGTTTTTTTTACCCTATTTTTAAATTTTTATTTATTTTTATTATTTTTTTTAAAGATCTTATTTATTTATTCATGAGCGACAGAGAGAGAGGCAGAGGCAGAGGGAGAAGCAGGCTCCCTGCAGAGCAGGGAGCCCGATGTGGGACTCGATCCCAGGACCCTGGGATCATGACCTGGGCTGAAGGCAGACGCTTAATCGACAGCCACCCAGGTGTCCCTTTTTTACCGTATTTTTAAAAAAATCTAAAAGAAAGAGGAGGTATATCTGTTATTTGTGGCTGGATGGCATTACATGAATATTTTAAAAGCAAGTTATAGAAATCTCTTAGAACCTTATGCAACAGGTATATGTTTATTATTCAATGCCTTCATGAAAAAAATAGATTTTTCAACTCCTGAGGTTATACTGGTGAACATAATTTAAAATAAAACCTGAGAAAAGTAAAAGAGATTAAATAAATATTCATGAAAATGCCCTCTTCAGGAAATAGGGTCATTTGAACAGTCTATTCCATTAAAAATCGCTTTATTTCACTTAAATTGGTTACCTCGCAGGGAAGGAAGACATAAGAATACCAAAGGATTGATTCTGAAATCTGGACCAAAGAAATGACTTTGAAATCTCTCCATTGCATTAGCCAGATGGAATTTATCACACACACAAAAATCTAGAACCGATCAGTTGTTTTAACCTATATAACTTGGAGGAGTACCAAGAATCTCTTTAAGTGCTATGTCAATTGTATGAAAAATTAGCATTTTTATTAATATATAAATATTGATAAACTGCAAATTAACTGGAACTTTACAGCATTGGGATGACCTAAAATTAGCAATTGCCTCAATGCAATTTACTAATAATCACTTACAATGATCATTAAAATTAATTCGTAATCAGAATAACACAGAATAGACTTGTGAAATCATTAACATCACGATTTTTATTTATGACAATAACTAGAAATTAAACCAAATGATCTTTAATCAAAAGATAAAGAAGTTTGAAACTAAAATATTTTTTATCAGGTATTGGTAACCATACTTCCTGATCCACTGTTGTGACGTATGAAAGTTCAGTCTAAACAATTTGCAAGGGTTGCAGGAATGGTTTCTCAGACTTATGCTTATCTTATCACGTACTTTTATACTTTCTTTCTCTTTGGCACTTTAACTGCTGCTTTGGTCTAAATGTTCATGTCCCCTCTAAATTCATATGTTGAAATCCTAATGCCCGAAGTGATGATATTAGGGGGTGGGGCCTTTGGGATGTGCTTAGTTCACAAGAATGGAGTCCTCATAAATGGGATTTTTGATCTTATAAAAGAGACCCCCAAGCTCCCTAGCCCCTCCCACCATGTGAGGACACGGCAAGAAGGTGGCAGTCTGCAACCTGCCCACGCTGACACCCTGATCTCGGACGTCCAGCCTCCAGAACTGTGAGAAAGAAGTTTCTGTTGTTTATGGTATTTTGTTATAGCTGCCCAAACAGATGGAGGGGATAACACGGCAAACCCATCATGCTTCAGTGACAGTCTCCAAGCCCCGTGGGAGATACTGAAAGAGTCAAGGAAAAGGTAGGCTAGATGAGATTGTTCTAGACCAAGGATACTCAACAAGAAGTTATTAGCATCATGTGACAGTTTGTTAGAAATGCAAATCCTAGGGCCCACCCTGAACCTACTGAATAAGAATCCCCAGATAATTCATATGCAAAATAAAGGTTGAAAAGCACAGTTCTAGGAGATGCTTTGAATACCTCAGAAGCTGAGTTGGTACCAGATACTTTATTTTTTTTGCTTTCTTTTCTTTTCTTTCCTCTTCTCTTTTCTTTTTTTCTTTTCTTTTCTTTTCAATTCCAGTATAGTTAACATACAGTGATATATTAGTTTCAGGTGTGCAATATAGTGATTCACTTTTCTACTCCTGACAGTAGTTTGGTCAACTGAACTTGAATGCTAGAATGGTCTAGAGCTTACCTAGTGCAGACCAATGATTGTTCCTGGAAAGGATTATTTATTGTTAAGTATTTCATGTATTGCCTTTTTCTTGTCTTTTCTTTTAAGATTTTATTTATTCATTTGAGACACAGAGATACAGACAGAGAGAGAGAGCATGAGCAGGGGGAGAGGCAGAGGGAGAGGGAGAAGCAGGCTCCCCCTGAGCCAGGAGCCCGACGTGGGGCTCGATCCCAGGACCCTGGGATCATGACCTGAGCTGAAGGCAGACGCTTAACCATCGGAGCCACCCAGGCACCCCTCATGCCTTTTTCAAACAAGACATTTTCTAACCACATCTGAAGACTGACACGAACTTGAGAGATGCCTGTATTTCACCCTGTGTTGATTTGCATCCAGCCCTTAATATGAGGGTGGATATAGAGAAAACATTTTCTTACCCATATGTGGTCTCAGAAGATGCCTACTGAATGCTCTTAAGCTGAATATTTTAACCCTTATGGGTTCCCAGAGATTTTGGACAATATGGGGCTGTTTGCTTTGGGTGCCTCTATTCTAATTTTTTGCAGACCGAGCGCATTGCTACTTCATTCTCTGACTTTAGTCAAAATGGAGGAGGAAAGGGAACGAGTATATTTTTGAAACTTTAGAAGCATAAATATAGCACATGGTGACTAGCTAGGATGTACGAATGAAATAGGGGTTGAAAACAGCTACCTATGAGGGTCACACAGGCAAAATAAGTGTATGAGGTAGGCAGAGAAACGGGCAATGGGAAGTTGAGGGGACCAAGGTAAACCGTAGAGAGCACGTCCAGTGTGTAAAAGACGGGCCCCTGCTCAGCCCCACCTGGTTGCCGTCAGGCAGTTACAGGAGCACAGAGTGGCTCGATCATTTGATAGAAGCATGAAATCTGAATTTTCGTATGGCATCTCTCAATGTTTTAGAATACAGTGCAGGCAGAAGAATGTGTCTGATGGCCAGATTTAATCCACAGGTCACTAGTTTGCCACCTCAAGAGAAACAGATTCCTGTGATATATTCCAATAATTATCAGTTGCTTCTCTAAGGAAGTTATTCCTTTTATATGTTATAAAACCATTATGTGTTCATTCTTACCCCATTTTCTTTTTGTTTTGTCCTTCAGGAGAAGAACAATGACTGCCATCCATTATCTGCATAAAAAATGCAATGCATTTGAAAACTTGAGCCACCCCACAGAGAACTTATTAATCTCCCGGTGAAATGGTACCAACATATTCTTATAATATTGCTCACATACAATTTTCTCAGGATTTTTGCTAAGGGGATTTGATGGAACCTGTTTGAGACAGGAAAAAAGGGCCTTATCTTTTCTCAGTGGGGTGTCTTTAAAACACTAAAGGAACTCCTGGTGGCTCTGAAAGCTTTTGATATGCTTAAATTTGCTTAATTATTCCTAATACTGAACGCTTAGTCAAAACATAATGTCATATCGTGAACAACCTCAAAGGCTCTTCCTAATAATGGCAATTGCTTTGGATAATGAATGAGTAGAACCTGTCAAGACTTCTGTGTTCCTACATATGTCCATCTTGGTATAAACGGAGGTCTTCAGAAAGTGAATTTTGGTTTTTGTAAGTTGATGGGACTCTAACCTGCTGCCCTCCTGCATTCAATATTTCATCTGTTTGTAAAACTTTATTAAACAGCTGATGCTATTATTTACCAGAATCTTTTAGTCCTCCTCAATCTTTTACCGTGCAAAAATAATTTGAAAGCTTATACAGAAAACCAAATAAAAATGATGATTACTTCAAAGTCTCAGGGCAAATTTTAAACAAGAGTGCTTTAAATTTATATCAAAACCCAACGTCCTTCACTTGCATTATTATTTGTAGTTTAATTTTTTAAGTAAAAAAGAAAGAGAAAATTCTTAGTATCTTTAGCAACGTGGGAGGAACAATGGTTCCTGTCGGGAGCAGAGGTTGCTAAGTCATTAGGAAAAAGTAAATGTTTTCTTTATTCATATTTGCATTTGAAGAAGCCAGTACAATGCCTCTCATTTTGCAGTGTGACCCACTGAAGAGCTGAATGAGTAGTGGGAGCCCCAGCTGTTCTAAGAGCACATTCCTCTCAAGGCCTGGTGGACCTGAGATGAGGGTGGAGAGCCCATGAGCAGAGGCTGCCTTTCCAAACCAGGAGCATCCCTCAGGCTGACTTTTCCAACGCTCGTAGAAGTGGGAGAAGGGTGAGGATCAGTGAGATTGTGGTGAATGTCGACATCCAAGGAGCTCATGTTTTATATTCTTGTAGGAGTTTTTTTTTTTTTTTTTTTTTTTAAGAACCTATTTAAACCCACTCACACATTTATATTAAAAGTTATGTTAATTGCCAAGCAAATAATATTTCGAATTTGGAAATCCTACTCATTCCTAATTATAGCTGTTAGAATGGCAGGGCTTTGTGAACTAAGTAGCAAACATGGAAAAGCCTTCCTCGTAAATCAGTAAAGTGGAACATTTTTAGAGATACGTAATTAATTACTTAGCACAAGGAAACACTCTGCAGCTTGTTCTGTGTCTAGGTACAATTGCATGATTCTTTTCTTTCTGATAGAATGCTAATTGTTCTTTTTAAGTACCTCGGATACAAATCACTTGATTTTCTAAGTGGTATGTCAAACTAACATAGTCAGTGCCTACTTGTGAATATATTGAAAATAGGGCTGTGGAAGTAAATGGAATGGACCACTTACAGCCTTCTTTATAATACCTCAAAGGCATCTATCATGTAGGCAAGCACTTCGGCTTAACAATTTCTCCTTTAATACAGAAGCATGTTAAAAGTAGCTATTCAGAATATGTTGCTCATTCAGTAGTGATTTCTGATAGTTTCAGTAGCATGTAGGGAACTGTGACAATGATTTATTGCAAGTCATTAAAGTAATTGCAAATGTGACATTAACTAAATTATTTTCTTAAAATTTCAACCTAGAAGAAAAAAAAAGATGTAGACACAGAGATGTGTAGCATTGTGGATAATATCATGGGCTCTGTAAGAAAACTTTCTGGGTTCAGTTTCTGCTCCCACGTTCTATTAGCTGGATGAATTTGGTCCTCTTACTAATGTGTCTGGGTTACAGATTTCTCCTTTGGAATGTGGGTCTGATAATAATAACTGTTCTCATTGCATGGTGTGAGGATCAGACTCAACAATGTATGTAAAAGGCTTAGATAGTCCTAACCACATAAACACTCGATTATTGTTAGCTGCTATTGCTTCAAAATTAAACCAGAAATTGGGAATACTTTCTGCATTGCCAAAAAATATGTAATAATTACCGATTACTTGAGAACCAATGGTTCATACCAGCCTTTATAAATATTCACAGTGAATACCATAAAACATTAATCTGTTGTATAAAGAAAGGCCAATGCATTTGGAGATGCACTTTTTTTCCTGAAGAAATTTGCTTTATGAGAACATCTTATATCTCTTCCTATTAGTCCCTTATTCGGGTCTTTGTCCTTGGGTGAAATCCCTTATTGACATAAGGCTAATACTTTAGCTATCTAAAAATTCAGCTCTCTGGAAAACTCCTCTCTCTGGAAGATGATGGCTCAGAACCAGGAAATAAACAGGCCATTCCAGGCAAAAAAATAGATGTCACAGAATCAATGCCCCAAATTCTTACTCTTTGCTTATAAGGGTTTATTTTTCAGTCATTCATTCACAGTTTATTTGTCCTCATTTTACACATAGTTCTTTGTGGAAAAGTGATTATCTGGATTCCTGCAAAGGAAATTAGGAAGCAATAAATTAGAAATAGGAAAAATGATCATATGTATATCATCGAGAATTTAGCAAATGGCTGATGACAACAAAGGAGATCGAAAATTTCAAAAGGCAGAAGTGATGTAAAAGAATAAATCCTAGAACCTTTGGGAGCTATTTTGTATTGAGACAGATCTTCCTTTGTACCTCAATAGATTCTGATGTCATCCAAAATTGTAATAATACAGATTAATAATTGACATTTATACATAATCTAAGTCATCAAAAATAATTGGTCCTGTTTATCTTACTCTGTTTAAGAAGTTAGAGAAGTAAGTAATATTCCAGAACTGTCAAATTGGTGGCCTGCAGGAAGACTCTGGCTTGGTGAATATAATAGGTTAGTTTATTTAAAACAATTGAATTACTTACTTGCCAATATTTAAAAATCAAAATGTTTCACCTAAAAACTGACATCTCCCATTTCTTGAAGAAATTAGAAGATATGGTGATAATGAACCAATGTACTTAATTTTCAACAATCAACTGTACGGGAACTCTCATATATTGCCAATGGGATTAAAAATATAGTCACCACTTTGGAATAATTAAGAGTTTATTATAAAGTTAACCAGGTAGCTAAAATATGGCCCAGAAATTCTACTCCTAATTTAACCTAAAGAAATCGGTACATATGTCCACAAAAAAAGACTTATATAAGAATGGTCACAACAGCTTTAGTCATAAGAGCTTCAAACTGGAAACAACTCAAATGCCTATCAACAGGAGAATGTAGTTACAAGTTGTGGTACATTCATTCAGTGGAACGCTACCCCAAAACAACAATAAACACAAAAACAAGTAAGTGATACAGAGCAACATTGATGGATCTCAAAACCATTATATGGAGAAAAAAAACAAAAAGCAAAAAACCAGGCATAAAAAGTATACCCTGTATGATTTCATATATAATGAAGTTTAAGAATAAGAAAGATTATCTTACAAGGCTAGGAATCAGAATAGTGATGGTCTTTGGGGGAGTTGCAGAGGAATTACAACTAGAATTGACTGGAAAAGGAAATTTATGGGCTGCTGGAAATATTATTTATTTTGATCTTGGTGGTGGTTATATACATTTGCCAATATTAAGCTATATACTTATCTGCTGTGTATTTTACTGTAGGCACCTTACGTGCCAACAAATACTATCAGCATAAAAACAGACAAAACAAACTTAAATAATTAGAGCTGAATCTCCTTTAGCCGTACCATACTCTATCTGCATGGCTCTGGTGAGTATTAAGTTTGTAACTCTTTTTTTAATCTTTTTTTTTTTTTTTTTTTTAAAGATTTTATTTATTTATTTGACAGAGAGAGACACAGCGAGAGAGAGAGCACAAGCAGGGGGAGTGGGAGAGGGAGAAGCAGGCTTCCCGCCGAGCAGGGAGCC
>NW_022589705.1:13061642-13129991 GCF_004348235.1 Phoca vitulina
GATGCGGGGCTCGATCCCAGGACCCTGGGATCATGACCTGAGCTGAAGGCAGACGCTTAACGACTGAGCCACCCAGGCGCCCCAAGTTTGTAACTCTTAAGACAATTTTAGCTACCTGGGAAACTCAGCTGTTCATAATAACTAATTCCTTCAAGGTTCTACAGAGTGATGTTGTTTAGCTCTTTTTTCCTTGCATGTTTTGCTCAACATCGTTTTCTGAGCTTGCTTTACTTTGGGTGTTTCAGTTGGATGTCTGTCCGCATGTATCAAATAATTAACTATTACCACTCAGAGCATTTCAAACATTTTAAATAAATAGGAGCACTGCTTGACCCAGCAGGCAGCAAGCTTAGGTGAAATAATAAAACTCATTACCCTGAAGACTTACACAGATTCAAAATAATAATAAAAAATAGCTGCACACTGGCAAATACAATTATATATTTCAGATCTTTAGATTTTAAATCATAGCTCAGAAATCCATAACAATTTTCTAAAAGAAGCTATGGATGATTTCAAGTGAATGACAAGAAGGTCAACCAGTTCTCTTTCATAATACATTCTTTGTTATTTCTATCAGGGACTAAATTCTGAGATGAAAGGATTAAATCTCTGACCAAGGATGGCATTTTAATATTAAACAAATTCAGTCTCCACCGGAATAAAGAATTTCTTGATAAAATCTTAACATAAATCTTTGTGTTTTTCAGAAATTTAAGAGTAGGCACACACACACGTACAACCCCCCCTATCTGTCAAATTCATTTGCATTCAGAAGCATGATGCCGTTTGAAACTTTATAAAAGAGGGATCTATTCAAGGTCAACTGTTATACTTGGTAACAAGCATTAAAAGTAGTTTATGAGCAACACATGTTATTAATTAATAATGCACACGCAGTTAAGTGTTGAGATTAAGCAATATTTATGCATGTAAGTATGACTCATTCTTTTCTTAGTGATTTATGAGACAGAATTTTTATCTAACAGACATTTCCAGGTATCTAATCAGCCAGAGGTATTGCATTTTCATCACGAGGCAGAGATGTTTCAAATTTAATTACAACTCATTGACCTACAGTAGTGCTTTCAGGGTTGATTTCCATAGTCATCACCAGCAAGCGGAAGCTGACCACTAATTAGAAGAATTACAAATCTAAAGATTTATAAATAGTCTAGTAATATAGTAGGCTTTTTAGGTTGTCTAAGATCCTTTTTCTTAGAAATTTGGAGATGTTACCATAAATTCACATTGCTGTCTGGTCAGTCTATGTCCTTACTTGCGAGTTAACCATGCCTGTGTAGATCTACAGCATCCCTTCATGCCCGGAATATTCTAGTAGGTTCCCACCTGATGCTCCTGTTCCCAGGCACTTCTTGCTGAGCACTGCCCACATGGAATAGATTCATCCACCTCAAAGACCATTTTCGCAAGTTGTCCTGATGTTCAAGATGTTTGTAATGTTAGAAAGCAGTATAAACCCCTTCTAAGACCACAGAGATTCCATGTCAGGCTCTGCCATGATAGAGCTATGCAACCTTATTTTAACTTTAAGGTCATTTAGCTTTTGACTTTATTTTTATCACGTAAATGGATATAGTTAGTAGATACTAGCTGCTATACCTACCTCATTTGTTCATCAGTAGGCACAGTGCAATCAAGTTTGGCTGCACATAATGAACACCACACAAAGTCTAAAAAGTACCAATTTCTGTACCTGAGATACTGATAGTATTTAAATCTCCACAAGTGATTCTAATGCTCAATCGAGATTGAGGAATAGTGATGTTGTTGAAGGAAATCATAAAAAAAGCCTTCTGAAGTGGCAAATTGGTAAATTGTCTAAGAAAAAATTAAACATTTTTATTAAGTTAACTCTAAATAATCTTCAGACTCTTTATACAGCTTATTGCCTTTCTACTTAGACTTTCTCCCTAATAATGTTCTCTTTGTGTACCCATGGCCATAATGGACCAATTCTACATGGCATTTATCACATTACCATAATGCATTACAATTTTTTTTAAGAATTTGTCTCCTACCACATCTGAAACCTCCCTACATATTTTGGTATGTAACTTTTGTCATAATATGGGTTGAAAGAGATGATAGAGTGGCGTGTTTTTTTGGTTTCACCTTAGCAGACATAAATGTCTCAGAACTGTATGTGCTAATTTAGACACGAGATAGAGAGATGAATCAGTTTAGATATTTGACAGCTTGACTGCAGTCGGCTGCAAATATATATATATATATATATTTTTTTTTTTTTTACCTTTGGGATTTTACAAGGCAAACACATTGTAGAGTGGATTGTAATGCAAGAAAACTACGCTTATTAGCAATTGGCAGCTGTAGGTTTCTGTCATCTTCAAGAAGGAACGATGTGTGGTAATAAAGGAACTCATCCATAAATCTGTATATGATGGAGGAGACGTTCTGTTAGAATTCAGTACAGATGGGAGCATTTCAGCACATAGCGGGCAGAGGTTCTCCTTTTGACTCCTCCTAAACACAGTTCCCGTCTCCTAAGGGCTTCAGAATTTTGCGTAGTATTTAAAAAATCAGACACATGCTACAACTACAAAGATAATGCAATCTCTGGACATCATCGAAATGCATTCTTCTGCAATGTTGGTGAATCTGCATTAAGTCATTTACACTTGTTTACGCTCCGTTTTCCCAGCAATCAAAAGCAGGCACTTCTGAGATGGTGCTTTGGGATTATGGTTAACATCTGGAATGGGAAGGAGAAGTGCCTAACACATCTGCTTGACACTTGAGACACTTCTTTTTATCTTTTAATGCCAAACTTACTGAATGAGTGGGGTCTATTTATTGCCTCCATTTCCTGCAACCTAATGATTTCTTTCACCGCCCCAGTGAAATTGCTCATTGAAATGGTTTCTGACAATGTCTTCATTTGTCAATTTTAACAGTCCTTTCTCTGTCCTTATTTTTCCTGATGTTTTGGTACATTTAACACAGTTGACCACTTCCTCTATCACTTTTCCCTGACATCTATGACAATACTATGTTTTCAAGTATGTATTCTTACTTCTTTTCTGTTTCCTGTTGGGCTTTATTTTCTTCCTTCTCTAGAGGATCTAAGGATGTGATAGTTTTCTCCACCTTTTCTTCTTATCTCAACATCTACTTTCAGTATTTTATCGATTCACATCTCCAACCATCATTGCTAAGAAGACAGCCTCCAAGAAAGAAAGAAAGAAACAAACAAACAAAAAAGTCACAAACCTCCCATGAAATTTATCTGCTGAGTTTTCACTTGAATGTTTCCATTTAAAATAACAGGCTCGTCTCTGAACTTCAGCATTTTCATATTCAATTAATCTCTGATTTTTATTTTTTCCTTTCCAATCTTTGTCAAATCTTTCTCTCTAGCCTCACTGCTTCTAGTCTAACCCTGAATCTCTTCCTATCATTTTTGAGTCATTGAAATAACGTTCCATAAGAAAACTGTAATCCCTACATTCTTTCATTTCTTCTGATTATGACCAACTAATTAATATTTCTAAAATATAAACTATCACATTATGTTCTCATTCAGTATCTTTCTGCAATATCTTTCCTTTGCTCAGTGTAAGTTCCACAAAGATAGAGACTTTATCCATCTTATTATTATATCCTCAGTTATTAGGTAACTAGTAAATAGTAGATTTTCAATAAAACTGCTGAATGAATAATGTAGAGTCAATTCTAAATGCAATCTGAATTTAATGTTTTCCATAACTTAACCCCAGTTTACTTCTTTAAACCTATCTTTCCCTACTCCTTTCTATGAATCTTAAGACCTAGTTACTCTCCAAATATATTGTGTACATCCCTTCAATAATCCCCTTTCAAGAACTGTCAAAATGATTTCCTCTTCCTAGATTTCTGTCTTCAAAGTCCTGTTTTTACTTAAAATTCTAAAGCCTGACTCCCTTCATCAATTCCATCTGAAAATGGAGCTCGTATTTGTTTATGTTTATCGAAGGCTTTCACTTTGCTATGTGCTTTCCATAGATAGCCTTTTACATTTCACAGTCACCCTGTGAAGTAGGCTTAATTCCTCCTCCTCAATAACTGAGGACATCACAGCTTGGAGAAGTGAGATCGCATAGCAGTTAAATTGCAGAGCTCAGATTTGAGCCTTGAACGGTCCAACTCCAGAGCCTAGACTCTCAGTTCCCATAGCCTTCACAGTCATGACATTCTCCTCTGAGCTCCTGTCATGTGGTCTGCATTGCTCATTTAGCATTATTCATATTTCCTTGCATGATCGTTTAATTTGTCATATGTATTAACCTTGTCTCTCAAATGCAGAGAATAGATCTGAAAAGAGATATGAACAATAATTACTGAAGTGTCATTATCGACTCATGGTATTTCTTTTGGATCAAAATATACACTGTTGGCCTGGTGAACTAACTATTGAATAGATATTACCTGTTCAGTGCTTTATCCTAACATGAGCATTAAATCCACCTGGCAAAAAATATTTTCAGAACTGCAGTAGATGTAAAATAATAACATCTCTTTATTTATGTAAATAATTAAAAATAAATGTCAGGCATGCCCCATTCCTACTCATTTAAGTCATTTTAATGATACATGAAATATAAAAGGAGATTTTGCTAAAGGTCTCTAAGGAGAAAAGGGCAACACCACTAAATAAAGAAGGATGATCATGCTGGGGCAAACTTGAAAGGAGATGGCATTTATACAAAATGCAATTTACTTTGACAGTAATTTTCTGAATTTCCCTGGTTATTATTGAAGATATATGTGTGTTTGAATAAGAATGCTCCCTCTTTCTAGCTGCTCTGTTTGATCCCACAGTGAAGTCACCATCCTGTGTTAATGGCTTCACAGTTTGTTCTTGGGGAAGAAAAAAATTATTATGATGTCACAAATCTGTCATTTTGACTTCACTGCAGGGTCAGGTTGGGGAAGAGAATGGGTTGTAAGGGATAAAATCCTTCACGCGGAAACTTTTTTCTCCTTATAATAAGAAATAGATAGTGTTAGGGGCGCCTGGGTGGCTCAGTTCGTTAAGCGACTGCCTTCAGCTCAGGTCATGATCCTGGAGTCCCGGGATCGAGTCCCGCATCGGGCTCCCTGCTCAGCAGGGAGTCTGCTTCTCCCTCTGACCCTCCCCCCTCTCATGCTCTCTCTATCTCATTCTCTCTCTCAAATAAATAAATAAAATCTTAAAAAAAAAAAAGAAATAGATAGTGTTAGGACAAGCACTTAAAATCAAGTAGACAAAAGGGTACATGACTTTAAGTGTTCACAGGTACCGTGTTAGAAATAATCCATCTGAAATTCTCTTACATTTAATGATGTCAGGATAACATTTTTCCCTCTACATCCAAGCCAATCTTCCTCTTTGCTTTTCTACATATACCTTACAGGTCCTAGTTTCATAGGAAGAGTTTCCTTTTCTGGATTTGTAGTTTTTTGAACCTATTAAGCTCTTTGAGGAATCACAACAATACACTGTATTTTTGAATAAATATCAAAGGGCATTGTCCCAGCCCTTTTAAATTAATGCACACCAACTTCAGGCTTCAGATGGCAGAGTTATAGCAATTTTGTTCCTTTTTCCTTGAATCCATCAAAAATGATGACTAGAAATTTAAAAAGATCTTCTAGCTAAAAATGAAACAAAGAAATGGCTAAAATCTCAAACCACAAACTAACTGTACGCCTACCAAATGATGTAAAATCTGGGTCTACAGAGAGTAGAATGCTGAGAGCCAACACACGCCTTTTTGAACATGGATAGATGTCGATTTTTCCAAGAGTAAATGTTACAATCCAGAAAGGCATATCCAGTGGTTCTTTGATTAAAGAAGAGAACATCCAGGGGGTATAGAGGCTGCAGAAAACTACAGAACCTACCCGTGGAATATAAGTTTAATAGCATCGAATGGTAGGGGAGGTGGCACTGAAGTAGAAACCAAAATTGCACACACTATTACCCTTGACTCCGCCTCACGCTCTTTGTGAGAGCACGGGAAGTGAAGCTGGGTGAGGAAGCAGCACTACAGGCAATATCTGACGTAGAAGGGTTTTCCGTGAGTCGCAATCACTACTTGCACGCAGAAACGAGTCACGCAGTCAGGACAAAGGGAAAGACTGATTCGGTGTGAGAATGTTTGAGACAACAAATTTCAGTCTAGTCTCTGCACCTCCCTATCCTACAGCTCATTCTTCCCGGTCCTATACATTATTTTCAGCAGGTAGCCAACTTCATTCAAATTTGAGTAAAACTTAGAAACCAACAGATAAACTGTGGGACTAAATGGAGCAAGAAGACAGAAACAAATGGTAGTAAACTTATATCATAAGAATTCTTACTTAAAAATGCACAGGAAGAATTTAAATAAGTAGCTTCTTCTATTCTCAAAGAAGTCAAAGGAGAAATATAAGGGCCCAAATAAGAGGCTCTATATAATAGAAGAAAGTTAAAAGCAAGCTGTTGGTCCCCAGAAAAGAAATGTAAGGAACAAATAAAATATACTGGAAATAAAACCATATAATAAGGCAGTTTAAAATATAATAAAAGTGATTGAAAGCACAAAGATACGGTGGGTAGAATGGGGAAAAATATGCAAAATTAAATGGAGAATAACAAAGACACAAAAATAGTAATCAATGAGATGATAAATGAATCACTCATGCATATTTAGTATTCCTGAATAAAACAGATGGAACAATGGAAAAAGCTTTTGAATATATATTAAGAAAAAGCCCCTGCCAAAAAAAAAAAAAAAGACTTTTATTTACAGTTCAAAAAGGCATTTGTGTTGTGGGAAAAGATGATACAGAATTATCAGTGCCAAATTTGGTAAAATTGCTGAATTTCAATATCAAATAAATAATCATATAAACAACCTGGAAGAAAATAGATTAACAATCAGACTGCCCTCAAATTTTTATAAGAGAACTCAAGGCCAGAAGACAATATATAGGATGATAAGAGTTTTGAGAGAAAGATACTGTGCCCTAAGATTTTATACCCAGTCCAGCTGTCATTTAAGTATAAAAGGCAATAGACAGACCATCTCATGTATGGAAAAACGTAGGGAATGCAACAACAGTGGAAAAAAAAATTGTTTAGAAAAACTACTGGCTAGATCTTGCCAACCAGAAGATGAATCAAAATGAACCTGAAAAAGAGAGAAACAATGTAAAACAAAACAAAACAAAACAAAAAACCCCAAAACAAACAGTAAGCTCTGAATCTGTTAAGATATAAAATTATAACTAGAGTGGGACTTTCAGCTAAAGGATGGAATTTAAATGGTATCAAGTATACAACGGAAAAAAATAAAGAAAAATCATGGAAGTATAGTATAGGAAAGGAAATGGGAAAAAGTCCAAGACTAATTTATTCATCTATCACAATGGGCATTCAGTGAATTTGTCTATATTTGAAACTTATAGTTAAAAATACAGGATTACAGGGGCACCTGAGTGGCTCACTCATGTCATTAAGCATCTGCCTTCGGCTCAGGTCATAATCCCAGGGTCCTGGGATCGAGCCTCGCATCGGGCTCCCTGCTCCGCAGGAAGCCTGCTTCTCCCTCTCCCACTCCCCCTGCTTGTGTTCCCTCTCTCTCTCTGTCAAATAAATAAAGAAAATCTTAAAAAAAAAATACAAGATTACAACCTTTTAAGCATTTTTATTAAATAGGCAAGCTATTTAAGGAACTAATATCTCTCTGAAGAAACATTTATGTAAATTCTAGCATTTTATTTCCACTTGATTTTTTCCTCTCTTAAATTCAAATAAAAACTTTAATTACGTATTTGTATTCAAACGGTTTGTATGATGTGATTCCATTACTCCAAAATTATTACTAAAAGCCTTATATCTTTCTATATCTAGTAGCCTAAAAATCTGGCCACATAGGTCTCTTGAGATAAAAATTCTCTGGCATCTAGTTCTAATTCCATATGTCCTTATTTATTATCTTCCATCTATGTAAAGATATAAAGAGCTCTGATTGTTCCTTGTGTAGGTGCATGAAACTTTTCATTTTAAGTTTCTTCCCTCTCCCCAAGCTAACTTGGTTAAAACTGATTTATCAGTTTCCTGAAAAACCACACACACAGACATGCACACATCACACTAATGAGAACAACAACAAAACCTTATTTTTCCTTTCAAAAAGGAAGTTTATTAAAGTCTGTTAACTGCCAAATGTTTCAGATGGAGCTGTCTATATTAACATTCTAGTTCCTCACCTCCCACTCAATTCTTATCTGACAATAATTTGGATTTTATTCCTTCCCCTCTTCCTAAACTACTCTCATCAAGGCCACCAACACCCTTCCCATAACTACATCCAATAGGAGGTGTGTTTTAGGCTTCAACCTGTGGGTCCACTGAGCATCCTTCGATACTGTTAACCACTCCCAGCAAGAGACAGTCCCCTTCTTAAATTTCTCACAGCACGTCTTCCTCATTTTTAACTCTAACATTCAACTTCTTCGTCTCCTGTGCCAGCATACCCTCCCTACTCGACTTCTGAATACGGCAGATTTCCAAGGGTTGCTCTAAGCTCTGTTAAGTCTCTCACTGTAAACTTTCTTTCCAGTGGATATCAGCCATACTTATGACTCATCTGTTTGCTGGGGACTTCTACATTTAGATCTGCAGCCCAGACTGCTCCTCTGAGTGTCAGACACATATTTCTATCTTCCAACTCCACATTTCCAACTGAATGTCTCAAAGACATATCAAACTCAGTTTGTCCAGGAATGAACTCGTGATTTCCCCTTCCAAACTGGGGCCCACACTGTTCCCATCATTTGCTTAGTTAACATCGCTCTCTCAGAGAAACATCCTTGGACCACCTCAACTCCCCCAGGTACTCTTGTTGCATGAACTCATAGCTGTCTCTGTTTCCCTTTATAAGCCCTATCAGAGTTCATAATTACGTATTTGTTATTTGGTTACTCTTAATACTTATTGGTTATATTTGATTAACATCAATCTTCCCCTCAAGAGTATGGGTGTATATGTATATATAAGATGAGATATATAATATAATATACATATATTTCATATGTATTAAATAATAAATATATAATGTATATTATATGTATACATGTTCATACATTTAGAATATTTATTCTATAAGTGCATATAATTAGTATACTTATATATTGGTTATTTGATATCTGGTTATCTGCCTATCTTCCTCTGAAGATTATGAACTCCACTGAGTCCCCATGGACTTGCACAGTGTATGGCAAATAGTGTACCCTCAAATATTTGTTAAAGGAATACATTTTTTGAATAAATTAATAAGTGGCAGAGCATTCTCTCTGGTATCCAGCCTTTAAGTCGTGACATCTTTGTTTTTTCCTTTAGCCTCAAGCTATCTATTCTCTATCTAAACACCTCTCCTAATCCTCTTCTTCCTATTTCTATTTCCACCATTCTGGTTCAGTTCCTAATCACCTTATGTTTAATCTATTGCAAGTGAAAGTTTGGTCCCTGTTCTAATCTATCCTTTATAACACGGAGAGATTAAACATTTAAGAATTATGCTTTGCACCTTCTATTCTCTCATACAAAAACCTTTCAACATTTCTAATTAATTACTAAAGAAAAATCCACATTTCTCAGCTGCAATCTAGCTCAAGACTCCGACACAGTCAAGCTATCTTCTCATTGCCCTCTTGAACTGGTTTGTAGAGTCCAGTACCTTTGATGCCACAGTTCCTCTTTCTGGAATGTAAATCCCCCTCTCCCACCTCCACAGTATATATGCACATACTGCTCCACACTTAATAACATTCTACCAAACCTCAAGGCCAGCCATAAAGCTATGAAATTTTCCCCAATTCCTCAGCTAAAAATATTCTCTTCCTCATGTGACACAGTGTTTGTCCCACACAATACAAGATATTACATCAATCATGATTTTTAATCATTTGTATATGATTTGTTGTTTGAGTGCCAGTGGTTTATTTCCTTGCTTTTTTATTCTCCGCCCCCTGCCCCAAATATTTCTGTTGTACCCTGGGAGATGACAGATTTTAAATTTCCTCAATTTGAGGTCCATATTTCCAACACCCATGTGTTCAGAGTTTGCAAGTAATGAAAGCATTCTGATATTTGCCATTTATATATATATATATATATATATACACACACACACACAAATATATCTGTATCTCCACCTCTATCTGCATCCCATTTGCATAGGTCTATTGTGTGTCTCTCTGTACATATATCTAGTCCTAATGTCCCTCCACATCTGTCCTGCCTTAGTCTGTCCTTCCAGATCGCTATATGTACACATCTACCTACAGCTTCTGTAGACAGAGTGGTAGGGTCTGTTTCACTGCCTGAACATAGTGGGTTATAATGTCTGAAATATATCTGGCCAGCGTGGCCTCAGGACAAATGTGATTTTTTAAAAAAGATTTTATTTATTTATTTCAGAGAGAGAAAGAGAGAGAGAGAGTGTGCGAGGGAGCACAAGCATGGGAGGGGAGAGGCAGAGGGAGAAGCAGGCTCCCCACTGAGCAGGGAGCCCAATGCGGGCTGATGCCAGGATCCTGGAGTCATGACCTGAGTCCAAGGCAGATGCTTAACTGACTGAGCCACCCAGGCGCCCCTAAATGTGATTTTTTAAAAGTGTGTGTGTGTGTGTGTGTGTGTGTGTGTGTGTGTTGTAGCTGGCCAATTAGATTTTAAGTTACCTCAGGGTAAGAACAATGTCAGCTACTTTATTTCCCAGTGCCCAGAATTATAGTAGGTGCCAAAACACTTTGTACTGATTTTAACAGTAGAATCTTGACCAGCAAGGGACAGAGGCAAGTGAAAGGCCATGATTATGATGGTTTACTTTTCTATTATCACTATTTATAGTAGGAATGAAAATATTTATAACAAACGTAAAACGTACATGTCTTTGTACTGTTTCAAATGGCATTCTCATTAATCATTTCATTAGACTTCCATGGGGGACTAACTCAACATTAATAATAAGAGAACTTAAACGATCTTCTCTTTAAAACCCGTATCTACCTAAGTCAGAATAATAGTTTGTTTTTGTTGCTGTTATTTAATATTGAGAGAGGTGAAAATTTTATATGCACTTAGTAGGAGCTTCTAAAATAGGTTTTGGAAACTGATGAACCTATAGAGATGTACACAAAGTTTACATTGCTTTTCATGTTGATTTGAAGATTCAAAATATACCCTAAATCTTTAAATACCCTTCAAATCTGAGTGTTCTAATAGAAAAAGGATTGTCGGCAAATTATAAATAAGTCAGATCTTAAATTTCAATATAAAGAGAATAGGAGAGAGAGAAAGAGAGTGAAATATAGATAAATATAGGAGATTTCCCCTGCCTTTTAGAAAACTCTTTGGGCCAGTGTCATAAACTTAAATAGCTCTAATAAAACTGTTTTAAGACTACATGAAAACGAGTCTCTTTTGCTCAAATCAAACCAGTTCAAGAGAATTTGGCCCTTTTAAAGTTGACCTCATTAATTTCATGATCTTTGGATAGCACAAACACCCCAACTGTGCAGATTAGTTTTTACCTTTGAAACCCACCAGCATCATATATCTCTGAAGATTAAAAAAAAATACAACATAGAACTCTGAACTTGTGTAGTTAAAATGCAGGCATTTGTTCAAATAGCTCTTGCATTGAGCTATAAATAATCATTTGAAAATCTTTTTAAAAATAAAATAGGTATAATATAGAGCAGCTATTAAACAGGACTTTGTTAGAGATGGCTGCTCCTAAGGATTGGGGATAGAGAATGTTTCCTATAAAGTTACTAGGCATGTATGGGAAGAGTACATCACTCTTCCCATGACCTTAACACTAACATGGAGTTAACAATCATCTTGAAACTCATGATCAGTCCATAGCAGTCAATTTCCCTGCATTTTATATATAAGCAAAAATATGCCATTTCTGCTGCATCATTTTGGCAGGGCAGAGATAGGTAGATATTTTCTGCCACCCACTGAGTTGCCCCAGCTTGATTAATGCTAAGTCATATATCCCTTTATCTATAAGATGAGAGTTCATTCCAGTTCTATAAGAGAAGTTTCCTGTATTTAAACCCATATTAGTTTTCACATTCATTCCAGAATAGGCAGTTTACATTACTTGACAATAATTACACAAGTGATAGTTTTAATTGAACTATTTTCCATGCAGTTTTAAAACATGCTCATCAGAAAGACCAATACAATAAAAGGCAGATTTACAATCTCTGGTACCAGATTACTCAGGGGACATCAAATTGTAAGACAGTTTTTGCCTTTCATTTCTGGAATGGGCTTGGATATATTTTGCTCACCATGTGTTGGATGTAAAACTAGAAACCAAGAAGAAATGTAAACACCACTCACGATTTGAGATTTAAAAAATTTTGGAAGTCCTCTGATTTATTTTGCTGGAAAAGTAATTCCACACTACTGAGCACTGCATCTCTTATAGCCATAAGAAGCACAATTCGCCTTCCTGGACTTATTCTCCTCTGATGGTTTCTGTGCTCTGTGAGTGATTACCAGAAATAAGCAAAGAGGTTTGGTATGTATGGAGTAATGATGTAAGGGTCCCCCTTCCAAGCTATGACTTCGGATGCTGTGTGTATCACAAAGTCAGACAATTCTCTGCCAACAACTCTATTGTCAGAGTACTGACTTCCCCGTCAGAAATGCGTCCTATGATGAGAATTCCTTGATTCATATTGAAATCTTGATTTTGGGGCCACTGGATTTTTTTTTAAGATAGAGAAACCATCAAATTGTGTTTATGGTTGTGTATGATGATAATCTAGTACAGTGATCCCATGAAGAATAAATCCAACTTGTCTTACAGGGGTAGGAAACTATTTAATTTATTTTATTTCTTAACTTCTCAGTAGACAGTGACTGGAAGCATTTCTCATTAATCAAAAGAAAGAAAGACCTCCAGGCACAGACTTGGCATCATGCTATAATGTACTTATATGTTGGGAGGTAGTAAACACTTTTTTCCAAGCAAACTAAAAAATTGCATTTTTTTCCTGAGTCAGCAAAATTCCATAGACAGAAAACCACACATCACACAATTTGCAGAATGTTAATTTAGCACTGGATGGCTTCAGATGGTTGCATTTTTACTTAAAAAAAAAGCCACCTATTTTTAATAAAGACATGGTAGTGTAGGGATTAGAAATGGATGATCGTTGTGTTACGTCAGACCTATTGATATTTTTTGTTAAGCCCTGTGGTCTTGACCCAGAGGATTCTCCTTTTTTTAAAGTCCCTTGGTAACCTTTCATATATAAATCCAGATTTCAACTTCTCTTTTTTTTTTCTTTAAAAAAAAAAAAGACTATTTGACAACATTGGTCCCACATTCCTGCCTTGAACCAGCAGGCTAGGCTGAGTATCCCCTGCTATTCTCCTCCTTCAGACTTCTTTCTCTCACAATGTCTTCAATCAAGGATTCTCCACTTGTTTCCTTACCTGTCGGACCCCTCTGGGAACATGTGTATGTGAACTTTGTATTAAAACTTTTCTCTTTTTTTAGTGATTTTCTTCGTACATTTGTTTGTTATCTGTAATAGTGCTTCTAAAAGTCTTAAAATGATGGCAGGTGATTTCGATGTTTTGAATCATCGAAACATCTTGATGTTCTCTAACATCTTGCATAAAATACATTAAATGTCAAAGTCAGAGAGAGTCTTTCCAGGGCAGAGTGGAGTGTCATGTAGTTAGAGTGGCATCTTAAGTGGGGATAATATCTGGAGTCAGCAGGTAAGGCAAAATTAAGTATAAGCAAACTTGCCCTTGAGAATCCCTTAGGAAGGTGCCAAGTTGGAAACTGATACACCATCTCTCAGTAAAGTCAGTGCACCCAATTTTTCCCTCTGGCTTTGGAACAGATAGTTTTTTTTTTTTTTTTTCTTTTTTGGTTGAGCCCCAGGTGAAGTAATTGCATTGAATTCAGGAATCATGTTATATGTAATAAATATCTTTAAAAACGAGAATACTCAGACCTGCAGCAAGATGATCACTAAGAGAGGGGCAGGGGAGGTGAACTCACCAGAGGAAAAGGCAGAGTCCCATTTTGCAGCTCATGTTCACTCTGGGGCATATGCTCATGGAGTGGAATATCAAGTGAATTATCAAGTGAAATGTTTATACGTTATTTAATTCTCTGTCTTGGTCTCTCTCTTTCCCTCCTTCTCTGTCTCATCCCTTTTATGAGCACATGTACTTATCTGAGTAAATTTGAGTTTGTGCCTTTGGTGGAATTAAACTGATTCACACTATAGGATCATCCAGCACATACTTTGATCACTTACTAAGTTATTAGGACATAGGACAAAGGAAGGGAAGAGTGGGGGCTTGATTTCTGATGAGAGCAAGTCACAGAAAAATGATCATACCAGATCAGGTATTTGGCAAGCCTCCTCTGTGTGTGAAGTTCTCTGACAGAAGCTGTTTGGGATGAAGAGAGGTATCTTGTGACTACTTTATTCAAAGTGTTCTAAAGTCTCATACATTTACAGCCTATAGGTTTAAGAAAATTTGGCAACATGACAGAGCTGCTGTTTGATTTCCGCCATCGAGTGTATTTAAAACAGAAATACATTTTAACATAAAAAAGCAAGAAAGAGATAATCTCATAATCAAATATGGTCCTTTAGGTTGAACCAATAGCTTTACAAAAATGAGTACTTCCTCATATCTTTGGCTGTGAAATGTCATCAAGGAGCCACGAACTTAAATGTAAAGATACTGTGTGTGCATTTAAAAAGTTAATCACCTCAACAAGACAAGTGAACGTTAAGAGTCAAATGAGTAGGGTAAATGAGGTTAATGGGCCAGAAGGAAAGTGTTCAAGCACTGGAAGTTAAAGAAAGGATTTAGATGTTCCAATTAATACATAAACATCTGCCCCCTACACATCCACTGATCTACTGATTGAATGGATGGATGAATGAAACTGGGATGGCTTCATCTGCGAAGGCTTTAGAGAAGTTGTAAGATCTGAGCTGGCCTGGAGAAATAAATTGATAATTTGGAGAGGTAACCAGGGCAAGGAGGAAATTCCAGCTCTAGGCAAGAACAATGATAAGATCACAGGCGTGATAATGTTTGAGGTATTAGAAGAAAGAAAGGAGCCAGGAGAGGGCTCGTGTCCTTCTCCTCCAACTCTTACCTTTGTCTCCAAATAGCAGAGATCTAATAATAAAGTGAATTCAAAACCTAGCAATTATCCATTGCATACTTAGAGGTACTAGAGTCATGGACATGCAAGAGTCAGGTAAAATAGCCTGCAGAGAAACAAAGAAATGTACATTTACTCCCCAAAATGCTTCACAATGATGGCTCTCCTTCATAGCTGTGTTCACATAGACAGTTATACAATTATGGGAATAGAAAAATGATATCAGTTGGTCTTCTTGTGGTTTTGGATGACTCTCAGGCAATGTCACTAGACGAAGATTGGTGGGGGGGCGGTGGTGGTGGGTGGACATGATGAGAAAATACATGGTAGTAGGAGAAAAGAATCCCAGGGCTGGACTGTAAGTGTTGGTACTTATGTATTGGTATAGACAGCTCCAAGTAAATTGTAGTATTACTGCTTTATGAAGCAGGTCAGAGAACTTGAGAGATCTTTCTCTAAAATAAAGTTTCTCAAGAAGGCTGTTGTTTTGAGCGTGCCTGACCTTTTTTTTTACAAAAAAGAAATTCTGAATTCGAGTATACAAGAAGAGCAGAAAAAGCTTTTTGAATATGTTTGGTTAACCACTCTCCTGTGTGACAGGAACGGCAAGCCTCAGAGATTTGGGAACATACTAATAAGTGACTGAAATTTTCAGGTTTGCCATCACCTTTCCTTCGCCCGCTGGTATCATCAGTCACAAGGCAAGCAGATCATGATATCTGGATGAATTAATGACTAGTTGTCTCATAGATTTTGTCAATTTTTTTTTATCTTTACATGCCACTGTTGTCTAAGAACTCACTTGGGTCCATGCAATAGCTCCTAATGGATTTTCCAGTCCACTCTTGGGGCCCCTTTGAGGTCTTCTCTGTCTGGCAGCCAAAGTAAGTTTTGTTTAAACAGTTTTCCAGATTTATATTGTGTAAGTTTAAGGG
Organism: Phoca vitulina; assembly: GCF_004348235.1. NCBI lineage: Eukaryota > Metazoa > Chordata > Mammalia > Carnivora > Phocidae > Phoca > Phoca vitulina. Next base: position 13,077,802 of record NW_022589705.1, read on the forward strand.
GTATAGTGTGATGATTTGACATATGTATATATTGCAAAATGATTACTCACAATAAGGTTAGTTAACCATCCATCTCCTCAAATAGTTACCATTTTGTGTGTGTGTATGAAGTGAGAACATTTAAGATTTACTCTCTTAACAGCTTTCAAATATGTGATAGAATATTGTTAACTATAGTCACCATCCTGTACATTAGATTTCCAGAACTTATTCATCTTATAATTGTAAGTTTGTACCCTTTGACCACCTTCCCCTATTTCTTCGACTTCTGGCCCTGGGCAACCACCAATCTACTCTCTTCTGTTTCTAGGAGTTCATTTTCTTTTCTTTTTTTTTTTTTTTTTTAAAGATTTTATTTATTTATTTGAGAGAGAGAGAATGAGAGAGAGCACATGAGAGTGGGGAGGGTCAGAGGGAGAAGCAGACTCCCTGCCGAGCAGGGAGCCTGATGCAGGACTCGATCCAGGGACTCCAGGATCATGACCTGAGCCGAAGGCAGTCGCTTAACCAACTGAGCCACCCAGGCGCCCCTCATTTTATTTTCTTGACTCCACATATAAGTAAGATCATTTGGTGTTTGTCTTTCTCCACCTGATTTATTTAATTCAGCATATGCCTTCAAGGTTCATCCATGTTGTCACAAATGGCAGGATTTCCTTATTTTTTACATCTGAGTAATATTCCATTGTAAATATATGTCACATTTTCTTTATCCATTCATCCACTGATGGCCACTTAGGTTGTTTCCATGTCTTGGCTGTTGTAAATAATTCTGCTGTGATCATGGGGGCTGCAGATGTCTCAGATAATCGTTTCATTTCCCTTGGATATTTACCAGAAGAGGAATTGCTGGATCATATGGTAGTTTTATTTTTAATTTTTTAAAGAAACTCCGTAGTGTTTTCCATAGTGGTTGTAACAGTTTACCTTCCCACCAACAGTACACAAGGGTTCCTTTTATTCTACATCCTTGTCTGCATGTGTTAATTCTTCTTTTTTTTTTTATGCTAGCCATCCTAACTGTTGTGACATGATTTTTCCTTGTGGTTTTATTTGCATTTCCCTGAGCATTCGTGTTGTTGAACACTTTTTCATTGACCTGTTGTTCATGTGTTTATCTTTTTTGGAAATATATCTACCCAGGTCCTTTCCCCTTTTTTAAATTGGATTAATTTGTTTGTTTTTGCTATGGAGTTATATTATATATAGTTACCTATGTATTGTAGATATTAACCCCTTATCATATATATGATTTGTGAATATTTTCTCCCATTCTACAGGTTGCCTTTTCATTTTGTTGATCATTCCTTTTGCTGTGCAGAGGTTTTTAGTTTGATATAGTCACACTTGTTTATTTTTGCTTTTGTTGTCTGTGCGTTTGGTGTCGTATTGTCAAACCCAACTGCCAAACGAATGCCAAAACCATTGCGAAAACCCACATCAAGAAACTTTTTGTTTGTTTTCTTCTAGGAGTTTTAAAGTTTAGGTCTTAAACTTAAGTCTTTAACCCATTTTGAGTTCATTTTGTGTCTGCCGTAAGATAGGATTCCATTTCATTCTTTTCAGTAGGATATTCGGTTTTCCCAATACCACTTACTGAAGAGAGAATCTTTTCTGCATTGGAGATTCTGGGCTCCCTTGTCAAACATTAGCTAACATCATGCTCAGTGTTATGTGGGTTTATTTCTGGGCTCCTGATTTTCTTTTCAATGGACTATGTGTCTGTTTTCATGCCAGTACTATACTGTTTTGGTTACTATATACTATAACTTTATAGTGTAATTTGAAGTCAGGGAGTGTCATGCCTCCAGCCTCACTCTTTATCCAGATTTCTTCGGCTATGCAGTGTCTTTGTGGTTCTGTGTCAATTTTAGGATCGTTTTTCTACTTCCGTGAAAAGAAGAATTTTGATAGGGATTGCATTGAACCTATAGATGGCTTTGGGTAGTATGGACATTTAAATAATACTAATTCTTCCAATCCATGTACATGGAATGTCTTTCTTCAACTTCTTTCATCAATGTCTTATTGTATTTAGATATTTTACCGCCTCAGTTAAATTTATTCCTAAGCACTGTTTTTTACTTTATTGTGAATGGGATTGTTTTCTTTATTTTTGAGATAGTTCACTGTTGGTGTATAGAAACACAATTAATTTTTGCCTGTTGATGTCATGTCCTATAACTTTAGTGAATTTTTTTTTTAGTTCTAACAGTATTTTGGTGGATTCTCTAGGGTTTCTTATATATAAGATCATGTCATCTGTAAACAGAGACAATTTTACTTCTTGCTTTCTAATTTGGATGCTATTTATTTAGTCTAATTCCTCTCGGTAGGACTTACAGTACCATGTTGAATAGAAGAAGGGAGAATGGGCACCCTAACTTTGTTCCTGATCTTAGAGGAAAAGCTTTCAACCTTTCACCATTGAGTATGATGTTAGCTGTGGCCTTGTCATCCATGGCCGTTACTATTCCGAGGTAAGTTATTTCTATACCCAATGTGTTGAGAATTTTTATCATCAAAGGATATTGAATTTACCCTCTTTTTTTTTGAAGATGCTTTTTCTACATCTATTGAGACGATTATATAATTTTTTACCTTTCTGTCAATGTGATGTATCACATTTATTGATTTGCATTTGTTGAACCATCCTTGTATCCCAACAATGAATCCCACTTGGTCATGGTGTATAATTCTTTTAATGTGCTTTGAATTCAATTTGCTAGTATTTTGTTGAGAATTTTTGTTTCTGTATTCATCAGGGATATTGGTCTGTAGTTTTCTTTTCTTGTAGTGTCCTTGTCTGGCTTTGGTATCAGGGTAATGTGGCCACATAAAATAAGTTTGGAAGTGTTCTTTTCTCTAAGTTTTTGGAAGTCTTTGAGAATGATAAGTATTAATTCTTCTTTAAACGTTTGGTAAAATCCACCTATGAAGCATCTGTCCCTAGGATTTTTTTGCTGGGAGGTTTTTCATTAGTGGTTTAATCTTCTTACTCATTACTGGTCTGCTCAGATTTTCTATTTCTTCATGATTCAGTCTTGGTGGGTTGTATGTTTCTAGGAATCTATAAATTGCATGTCGTCAATGTATTCAGTTTGTTTAATCACTTATGATCCTTTGTATTTCTGCAGTATCAGTTGTAATATCTCCTCTTTCACTTATGAATTTATTTGAGACCTCTCTCTTTTTTTCTGTTAGTAATCTAGTGGTTTGTGTATTTTGCTTATCTTTACAAAGAAATAATTCTTAGTTTTGTTAATTTTTACTATTGTTTTCTATTCTCAGTTTCATTTATTTCTGCTCTAATATTTATTATTTCCCTCCTGGGCTTAGTTTGTTCCTTTGTTTTTTTTTTTTAGTTCTTTGAGGTAGAAAGTTAGGTTGTTTATTTGAGATCTTTCTTTTTTTCTTGGTATATACATTTATAGCTATAAACTGTCCTCTTAGAACTGCTTTTGCTGTGCCCCATAAGTTTGGGCATGTTGTGTATCCATTTTCATTTGTCTCAAGATATTTTTTTTAATTTTTTTATTTAACTTACGATTTCTGCTTTAATACATTAGTTGTTCATGAATGTGTTATTTAATTTCCACATTTTTATGAATCCTCCAGCTTTCCTCCTGTTATTGATTTTTAGTTTCATACCATTGTTTTCAGAAAAAAATACTTGATATAATTTCTGTATTCTTGAATTTGTTGAGAATTATTCTGTGGGGCCTAACATATGATCTATCCTAGGAAATGTTCTGTGTATATTTCAAAAGAATATATATTTTGCTGCTGTATCGAATGGAATGTTTTATATATGTTATGTCCATTTTGTCTGTAGTGTTGTTCAAGGCTGCTCTTCCCTTATTTTCTTTTTCTTTCTTTCTTTCTTTCTTCCTTTCTTCCTTCTTTCCTTCTACTGACTTTCTGTGTGAATAATCTATCCATTGTTGAGACTGGGGCTGGTGACTGTGCTCCTCAGTTGGGCAAGGTCACCATCCTGGATTCTTGGTCGGGTAAGGCTGCAGGCTATGCTCCACCATTGGGCAGGGTCACCGGCTGGGATCCCTGCGTAGGCGAGGCGTTGGCTGTTCAGTTATGGGGCAAGGTCTTACATGGATTCCTCTACTGAATGGGGTTGTAGGCTGACTCCACCTCTGGGCAGTACCATAGGCTGGATGCCAAAGCTCCTCAGGGTTACTGTTTGAGTTGAGTTCCCTGGCAAGGCCGGAGGCAATGTTCAACAGGTGGGAAGGACTGCTGGCTTGGTTCCTTGTCTGGGCAAGTTGTAGGATGTGTTCTCTGGCTGCTGGGTGTGGTGGCCATGCTTCACAGAGCATTGGGATCGGATGCTATGTTCAGCAGTTGGGGGGGGCGGTGCTGAAGCAGTGAATTTGTTCCCCTGCAGGGTGGGGTTGGAGAATCTGCTCCATAGCTAGTACAACCCCATAGCTTAGGATTCAAATCAGGCAGAACTGCCAACTGAACTCCCAGGCCAGATGACGCAACCTGTCTGGCTCTCTGGGTTAGCAGAACCACAGGCTGGGATTTCTGCTCAGGCGCTGCTGTAAGCAGGAATGTGGTCTGATGAGCTCTGAATGCTGGTTACCATAAACCCCAATCCTTATCTGTCTCTACCTAATCCCCAGTAGTTGAGCTTTGCAGATTCCTCCAGTGATCCTTATGAAGTGAGACCGAAGTAATCTTCCTGGAAACCATCTTGTAACCCTGGGGAAGCTGAATGTGCTCTTGGGTTCTCTTTTTATCACTGGAGAAACTGGAGGCCCTGGGGTCCCTCTTCATGTGGCAAAGTACTGGCCTTGGGTGTGGTTGATGTGATCAAAGTGAAGCCCCTCTCCTTATCCTTCTAATAGGGTTCTTCTCAATCTCTGCTGCCCAGGGGGAGGGCTTCATCACTTCATGTTTCTGAAACCTCCATAATGTCTGGTCTTCTTGTGAGGTGGACAGAAATTAAGTATGATCCATGTCGCCATTTCTGTTATGTCACTTTAAAATAAGTTTTTAAAATGCAAACTGGATCGTGACTCATCCCTACTTTATATACTTCAAAGGCTTTTCAAGGTTTTTAGGATAAAGCTTGGCTCAACTATCCTTACTTAGAATAACTTGGCTCCTTCTTCTTGTCTCCTTACCTACCACTCTCTCCCTCGCCTTCGATTCTAGAATTTATCGAAGTGTGGTGGTTGATACATCACATCATAATCATCTTGTTATTTTGGAACTATTAAATAAACACTTAATATGTGGGGCCTGGTAATCTTAATTTTAAGCAAGCTTCATGGATGATTCTCATTAAACTTAAATTAGAAAATCACTACACAACTCCCTGTTAGCCTACCCTTTTCTCTGTTTCCCAAATAGGTTCACGTAATTTCTATTTCGGGGTCTTTAAATGTGCAATTTTCTCCGTCTGGAATGTTGAATTTTCCCCTCTTGTTCTGAGATGAATTTCTAATTATGCTAACCTTCCAATTTACATGTTGGTTTCTTAAGGATGTCTTCCATTAGGCTCCTAGGCTAAATTATATCTTCTTATATATTCTCTTCACTTCCTATAACTTTCTTTCATAGCACTTAGGATGTTGGTAATTAAATACTTATTTATATATTTATATTTTCATCTCCTCCATAAAACCATGTGCTCCTGAGGGCTACAAGTTTTAGCTCCTTTCTACATGAGGTTACTATACTTTATCATTTTGTGTTGTATCCTGCTTTTCATTCCTATTGCTTTTCATTCTTATTAACTCTTGCTCTTATCACACAGTGCTACAGATTTCTCTCTACTTGTCTGCCTTATATTAGGGTGTGAAATTCTTGAGGGAAGAGACCAACCATGTTTGAAACACCATCTAGCAAAGTAAGTCAAAAATAGTAGTGGTTCTATTTTCCATCCTTATACTTTTATATAATAAAACTAATACTTGACAAATACTTGATAAATACTTGACGAATGAATGAATGAATGAATGTACTGGTGTGATTTGTTATGTTTTAGGGAACAGACTATGATTTCAAAATTTCCAAATATGCGAAATACTGAAGGCTATTTGTATTCTTCTGAATTAGAAAAAAAAGTTACCCTTTCTTTTCATTAATATTGGATCTATTTTAAACTATGTTGTGAATGATCCATAGACTAGAAGGAAACATGGAAGAAAATTTTTGCAATCCTGGATTAAGCAGAGATTTCTTAGATACATTACAAAAAGCACAATGCATAAAAGAAAAGAAAAGATCGATAAATTGGATTGCATTGAAACGAAGACTTTTGCCTTATGTATGACATTACTTAGGAAATAAAAAGTCAAGGACTAGGGGAAATGTTTGAAATCACGTATCTGATAAAAGACTTGAATCCAGCTTACATAAGAACCCTCAAAAGGCAGTATTAAGAAAACCATCATCCCAGTGAAAAAAGAAATGAGCACAAGATTTACAAAAACACTTCATCAAAGAAAATATAGGAATGGCAAATAAGCACATGAAAAGATGCTTAACATCAGTAGTTATTAAGAAAATGCAAATAAAAACCACAATATGACAGCACAGCACATCTATTAGAATAGCTAAACCAAGCACACAAAGTAACTGAAAATACCAAGGGCTGCCAAGGATGTGGAGCAATGGACGTTCCCATATATTGCTTTTGGGAATCCAAAATGTTGCAGTCACTTTTCAAAACAGTGGCAGGTTTTCTTGTAAAGTTAAACACATACTTACCAAACGACCTAGCAATCCTACCCCTAGGTATTTACTCAAGCTAAATAAAATTTTCTGTTCACAGAAAAACATGTATGTTAATATTTATAGTGGCTTTATTAGTAATCATTAAAAACTGGAACCAATCCCTACTGAGGTACATTCATACTTGGCAATTAAAAGAATGTAATAGTATCACAACAATGGGAATGGATCTCCGTCACATTTTTCTGGCTGAAAGGCACCAGACTTAAAAGATCATAAACGGTATGATTCCACTGATATAACTTTCTGGAAAACATAAAAGTATAAGGATGGAAAATAGAACCATGGTTGCCAAAGGCCAAGGTTGTAGGCAGGGTGGATTGCAAAGGGCGGGAGGAAATTTGGAGGGCTTATCGAACTGTTCTACATTCTGATTGTTATAGTGGTTACATGGCTCTATGTGTTTGTCAAAACTCACAGAGTGGTACACTAAAAGGATGAATTTTACTCTATGTAAATTATGCCTTATCACACAAATGAAAAGAAATGTCAATGACAGAAACATTCTGTGTAATTTATGCTTTCAAAGTCCATGTGTTGCCACCATTTGCTTTCCCTATTCTTAATATAAGCAATGTCAGCATGTACAGTTGCATGCCTGTTTAAGAAGAAATGTAGGACAAATTATAGATTTAAATAGCCTTAACTGTTGTCTAAAAGTAGAAGTCATTAAAGCTATTTGACTAATAGCAGCTTGAAAAAACTCTAGCCTCATGCTAGAGCCTTACATTGCTGAGTGGCTAGATTCCAGGTAAAATGATTGATTGCATTATTGAGGAACACATGTTTTACTGGTCTACCTATAAATTACCTTTAGCTCCAGGGCGACCGTAATAGGTTTTCATTTCAGAACATTTTCCTCCATTTAAAATTCCATGATTTTTTCTATCTGATCGTAGGCCCATCTCTATCTCGTTCATTTGTGGAAATAAGCTCAGTTTTGTCTTACTCTATAGTGTTGTAGTGCCTAAAATGCTGGTAGGAACTATTTTGAATGACTGATTTCTGAGGGAACAGAAAAGAATGTGGAGGTCTTTCTTGGCACACTCTCATTGCAGGGGAAAGGTCGATAATTCAAGACAAATCCTATTTCATTTCTCTATTAGGGGTCACAAAGAGCCAGTCATACTCATATATTGAAAAAGCTTCTCTCCATTTTCTGACAAGGGACAAAAATCCTTACAGATAGCTATGACCTTTAACACTTGATATTAGTTCTTTCAAATACACGTTCATCTGTAAATTATTTATTAAACTGAGAGGTGCTTTGCTTTCTCAATGACAAAGTTTCATTCTTCATTTCTCTCTCTTACGGAATTTCTACCAATATACGTGCCTAACAACCTTTAGTCGTTTGAAGGACGAAGAGTGTTTTTGGAAGGACATTGACAAACACGGACTATATACTGGTCCAGCAGAGTGGTGATTCAATTATCTCCACCAGGCCACCGAACACCGACGGTGGCTCTTTTGTCACAAGCCCTGCTTCCTTCAGAAGCTTCCACACCCCGAGTCGTCCTCTGTTTGGTTGCGTTATCCCAGCCCGCACCCTCTTTGCCTCTGTGCTCCAACTCATCCTTATTCATTGACACTTAAAGCGATTTCCTTTATGCAGATCTTGATTTGTTATCAGAAATCAATATTTTGAGGACGTTTTTCTTCAGGGATTACTATCACTTCAAAATCAAAATATTTTGCGATTGCTGAAAGCTCACAGAAATATTCCGTGCCTGAGCTGACAGGAAACTGTAATCAAATTGTCAAGCAATTGCTCTGACTGTGGCAAAGTGAGGATGCTAGATTACACGTGTCAGCATGTGAAGATAACGGCTGCGCGGTGAACAGCAGGCTGAAGGCTTGATAGGAGACGGGAAGTTTATCGCTGTAAACTGCAACCTATTGTAGACAGTAGTGCCATCTCAGCATTCCTTCGTTTGCATTAGGAACCCTTTATGGTCAATAAAGTGTCTCGGTTTAACCGTTTGGAAAGCATTCTGCAAATTCCCGGCAAAGTGTGTTCTGTCAATTAATTTGTGCTAATCTGCAAGCCAGGGTTAAACAAGTGATGGTTTCAAATGGGTCATATCGGTCCGACGTTCTCAGACTGGATCTAATAGCATTCATATATTCATTTCACAGGAGTAACTATTTCAGCAAGGGAACACACGCTCTTCTGCTAAAATGGATAAAATCCTTTATCTGGTGGCCTGTTTTCTTGGGTATTGAAAGATTTATTGCCAGTCTCTTCTCTCCTGGTTTCCCCCTGGTCTCTGCAAGACCCTGAAGGTTCTTCGACACTTGCCCCTCCTCCCATGGCGGCTTGCAGCCTCCACCAAGGGCTTCCAAGGATATCCATTATTCAGAGCCTCTGAGCACCGCGGCTACCTCCGCGGCCCAATCACTCAGCATCCGCTGTGTCTTCTCCCCCAGAGGCAGGGGAAGGCTGTGGAGTCTGAGGTCCGTATGTGCTGGCTTCTTCGCTCTTTTATCCATCTTGGCAGCCAGATATTTTAAGGTGCTATATCTATTATTCAGTTGCAAAACCAGGGTGATTTGGGTGACTGATGTTGTGGTATACGAGGTGTTTACTAAATAAATACATATTTTATGATGTGCATTATTTATTAAGTTAAACATTATTCTACTCGAGTGTATCTTTTGGTATTCTTTTTTCCTTTCTTAATTTTTTTCCCCCACTTGGTTTTCTGAATATATTCCTGCACCTGGGGCCCACTATTCTGAGTACCTAGGATATTTTCTTGGAAGAGTTGGGCATTCTGGGAGGCTACATTAACTCTTTCTGGCCCTTTGGCTACCACTTTATGATTGCCCATTTCGGTACCCTGAAAGTGACCATAGCCACCTGAATTGACACAGCTCCCTGGAGCCCTAACCTTCTGCTAAGGAAGTGCTTAGGCTTTGTAAAAAGTGGTTTTTTTGTTTTTTGTTTTTTTGTTTTTTGTTTTTTAAGCAAATCCTGCAGATCTCCTTAGTAGATTTGGATTTGGGCACTCCGCTTTTTTGGAGCATGGGTTGTGTGTAATCTCAGCTAGTGAAAGGGAAGCAGACCATGGAAACCCCTAGGGCTTATGATTTGGGTGTATTCAATCTTTCACTTCCCCTCCCAGTCCATCCTTATGTTTCCCCACAACACTCCTCTAATCTTGAGGCAACACAGGTAGCTTTGGGGAGTAGGTAATAATTTTCTCCGTGCCTGTTTTCATTCTTAAAGAAGTCAGTGAGGGGCTTAATTGCTCTCCCAGGATAAGGTTTCAAATGGTAAGTAACCTGGTCCATGATAGGTGTCCAACCTAGGTTTGTGAATTTTCAAATACAGCCTGGAAGAAGGTTACCCCCTACTGTCGCTTATGTTTTATATAAGCAAAATGCATTATTTAACAAATTACCAGGTAAGCAGTAGCTGGTGACGTTGTTAGGGGACATCAAATGTACCAAAGAGTCAACCTGGTATTTTGTCTGTGTTTTTCCAGCCTTCTTCAAAGCATCCCAAACCGCAGAGCATCTTGGGACTCCTGCTTCTTAAGATGGGCACAATAAATCTTCCAAGTATTTTATGAGCCTTAGATCAATAACAGACCCATTCTTTTTTTTTTTTTTTTTTCAAATTTTTATTTAAATTCTAGTTAGCTAACATACAGTGCAATATTGGTTTCAGGAGTAGAATTCACTGGTTCATCATTTACATACAACACCAGGGCTCATCATAATAAGTGACAGGCCCATTCTTGATATCTGTTGTTTGAACCTAGAGCCAGGGTACAGACGGAGGCTCCTGGTTGGCATTCTGGGCCCTCTGATGCAGAAGTCTGTAGCTGGGGCCCCGGGTGCTGGTCAGTCTCTGGGCAGTACAGAAAATCACCATGAGTAGTCGAGCCTGTTGCCTTACATCATCTGCCTTGTGTATCATGGAATATATTGTCTTTACCTAAACAGTGTCTGAGGTCTTCAAAGCAGCATTTGCAGGGCTTTTGCAGTCTTTACAGTGATTGGCACAGGGCTGTGGACACAGCAATAATATGATGTAATAATAATTTCACTCTTTTATAACTTTATAATGGTTTAGACTTTGTAAAACTCCTTGAATCCCAAAACGGTGAGATAAATATTAGATAAAGACGCAAAGCAACAGTATTTTAAAAAGAATGATGTGTGACTTAGATTGCACCCCTGCGATTTAAATCCATTGTTTTTGATAAAGCCGTTCTGAGCCCTCTCTTTCCTCAACTAGGCTCAACATCATGTTCCTCTGGGTTTAGCAGCCATTAATCTCTTTTCTTTCTATGATCCCATAACAACTGTTCATATATTTCTTTTTAGCAATTTTTGCACTCTATTTTTATTATTTTTCTCTGTGCATGCATCTCAGCTCCTCTCTGGAATGTGAAATGTTAGGGAAAGGATTTCACTCACCTTTGCATTATGCTGTACCTTGCAGAAAGACTTATCCCTTGAAGTCATTCAGGAAATGTTTGTTTGAATTGAAATCTGGGAAACAGCTAATGTAGCGTCTCTCCATTAAATGCACTTTAAGGTGAAGATAAGTATTGTACAAATAAATCGCCTTTTATACTCTGTACTCCCTGACATCATATCCTCAAAAATACAATATGGTGTACTATTACACAAAGAAAGGCTTTGCTAAAAAATGATTTTAAGTTTGAAAACTGGCTCATTTCATTACATATCAGATATTTATACCTTCATCGATCAAGGGTCTAGCCAGTTGACTAATAAAATGATGGGTTAATATAAAAATAATACTTTTTAAAAAATTACAAATCAAAGAGTGGTAAAATTTTCCCTCTTCAAACTGTTATTTAGTAACTATTAGAATGGTGCTCAGGGTCAATGTATCAGTTTTTATCAGAGCATTGTTCTTTAGGCGAAGTTATAATGGTTGTAGAAGGCAATGGGATAGCAGGTGTACAAAACTTCAAAGCTGTATGAATTTGCTACCTGCAGGGATACAATGGGAACAGCTTTTAACTTCAACAATGAATTAGAATATTTCTTGTCCCTTATGAAAAGACTTTTTCACATTACAATGCACAATTTCCTTCTACTATTCCACCCACTCATTATATTAAAAAGTATTGTTTAAAATATTTTAACAGTAACTCCTTGGTGATGACTGAATAGTGGTTATTTTTTTCTGTATCACCTGTGCTAAGTGATACCAACATCATGTGATGGAGTCTTACAGCTACCAGCAGAGGAATTATGTTAGAAGTGGAGATACAAATGATGTTTTGGAAAACCCTAATTACTGACATACCATTTATTTTATTTTATTTTTAATTTAAATTCAATTATTTAACATATAATATTTGTTTTAGGGGTACTGATCTGTGATTCATCAGTCTCATATAACACTCAGTGCTCATTACAACACATATCCTCCCCAATGTCCATCACGCAGTTATCCCATCATACCATTTATTTTAAAAGACTCATATCCGGGGTTGGGGGTGGAGGATTTGCAGGGGGGCTTGACATGCTGGGAACTGCACCTCCTTGTTGTCTCTTTGTCCTGAACACCACCTTAGAGTCCTTAATCATTCCCATTCTTTTCCTTTCTCCCTGCCAGGTAGAGCCGCAACCCTCTTGAAGTGATGAGCCTTCTGAGAACTACTTTATAAGTAATTTTTTTTCCTTGGGCCAAGAATGAAAACACGTTGAACAACTACAAACCACAAACTGTCTCCACAAGCTGGCAAATGACATTGAGTGGCCACGTCATTACTTTTGTTCCTCAGTTGTGCCAGTACCATGTAAACCAGATAATATAGAGCAAACGTTACCTAGTTGTGAAGACTTTTTTGTATTTAATTTGTGTGTGCGTGTGTATGTGAAGACTTTCTTAATCGGCTTCTGTTCTTTAAAAAGTCTGGCCAAAGTTTGCTGTCAAATATGCTGACTGCAAGGGTTGATGAATTTGGATATCTTTCACTGTAATTCTTTTTTTTTGTTATTATGTTATGTTAATCACCATACATTACATCATTAGTTTTTGATGTAGTGTTCCATGATTCATTGTTTTCGTGTAACACCCAGTGCTCCACGCAATACGTGCCCCCTTTAATACCCATCACCAGGCTAACCCATCCTCCCAGCCCCCTCCCCTCTAGAACCCTGTTTGTTTCTCAGAGTCCATAGTCTCTTATGGTTCGTCTCCCCCTCTGATTTCCCCCCTTCATTCTTCCCTTCCTACTATCTTCTTCTTTTTTTTTTAACATATAATGTATTATTTGTTTCAGAGGTACAGGTCTGTGATTCAACAGTCTTACACAATTCACAGCGCTCACCATAGCACATACCCTCCCCAGTGTCCATCACCCAGCCACCCCATCCCTCCTACCCCCCACCACTCCAGCAACCCTCAGTTTGTTTCCTGAGATTAAGAATTCCTCATATCAGTGAGATCATATGATACATGTCTTTCTCTGATTGACTTATTTCGCTCAGCATAATACCCTCCAGTTCCATCCACGTCATTGCAAATGGCAAGATCTCATTCCTTTTGATGGCTGCATAATATTCCATTGTATATATATACCACATCTTCTTTATCCATTCATCTGTCAATGGACATCTTGGCTCTTTCCATAGTTTGTCTATTGACTTTCACCGTAATTCTTAAAACCCTACTACTTTCCCCATTCCTTTCAATCTCAAATTCAATGATCCATTCTCAGGTTTATCCTTTGTGACCTCTTAGCACAATATTTATTACCTTGGACTAATGTTCATTTTCTTTAAAGCCAAGCTCTTTCTTACCTCAGAACTTTTAAATGGACTCCTCCCTTTCAGTCAAAAATTATTCTTCTACCTTTATCTGTTCTCTCCTCTCCCTCTTTCTCTTTTATGCACTTGTTCTTGTTGTTCTTGGTCTGTACAGTATTCTGTTTTCAAGTCCTAACTTAAATGCTGTTTTTTCCAAGGACTTTCTCTTGAGCAGAGGATTAAGTTAAGGGGTCAAGGGCAGTTTAACAGTAATAGCACACAAAATTAACATTCACAGGAATTAAGATGAATAAAACTGAACAAAAAAAGATGTTTGGGTCTTCTGTGGAACATAAGGAATAGCATGGAGGACATTAGGAGAAGGAAGGGAAAAATAAAGGTGGGGGGGAATCAGAGGTGGAGACGAACCATGAGAGACTATGGATTCTGAGAAACAAACTGAGGGTTTTAGAGGGGAGGGGAGGGGAGGTGGGGGGATGGGTTAGCCTGGTGATGGGTATTAAAGAGGGCACGTATTGCTTGGAGCACTGGGTGTTACACGAAAACAATGAATCATGGAACACTACATCAAAAACTAATGATGTACTGTATGGTGACTAACATAACATAATAAAATTAAATTAAGTTAAAAAAAAGATGTTTGGGTCTTCTATGTTGCCCACGCTCTACTTGGCAATCCCTCTTTCCTCCGAAATGCAGACACTTCTACCTCTTTTCCTGGCTTTTCATTCCTTGTTCTTTCCAGCAAATATTTTGATCATCCCAGTTTTCTTGCATCTCTCTGAGAGAAATTCAGCCACTCTGGAGTGTAAATTTTGATGGAAACAGAATAGTTAGGGGACAGTCTGTAGCATGGGGCTTAAAATACTTTTGTTGTTTACCTTCTCTGAAACAGGCTTGGATGGTAACATTGTTTATTCCCCAAGGCCTAAGAGTTGCCATATAATAAATATAATCTCCTATAATTCTTCAAGCTAAAAGGTTTATACCTCCTTCCATGGTGGTTATTCTTGGACTCTGCCATGGAATAAATGTTTGTGTCTCCACAAAATTCACAAATTGAAGTTCCTAATTTTCAATGGAGATGACATTTGAAAGTGGGAGTGATTAGGTTTAGATAAGATCATGAGGTGGGATCCCCATGATGGGATTAATGCCTTAAAAAAAGGAAGAGACACAAGATCTCTCTCTCTCTCTCTCCCTCTCTGTGCATGCACCAAGGACGAGCTATGTGAGTACATAACCAGGAAGAGGGCCTTCACCCTGACCGTGCATCTGACCATGATCCTGATCTTCTAGCCTCCAGAATCATGAGAAATAAATGTTTGTTGTTAAGTCACTCTGGATATGGTAATTCATCATAGCATCTTGAATAAGACAAATTCCTAGGCAACATGGATCATGTCCTCAATAGGATCCAAACAAAGGGCTAAAGAGCTGATAGACAGAGTTTGGAAAGATTCCAAACTGAATCAGCGGTGAGGGAGGGTTGGGGGTATGGAGTGTGGGGAGGGGGCAGTGGGTTCAGGGATGGTGGGGGACTTTCCCCAAACTTCAGTAGTAGGGGAAGGGGCACTCATTGTCTGAAGATGGTATAAACCTAGCATGGATAAAGAAGTGGTGGGGTACACAAGGGATGAAAAGGACAATCCCAGGATTTTATAATCTGGTTGCGGAAACGGAATTTACCATGAGGTCCCTAAACATCCATGTATATATGATTAAGTGTCCAAATCAGTGCTATAGAGATTCAGGAGAAAATGAAATGAGTACAATGTGAAGCATTTAAAATGCAGGGACTTTTAATACACAGTCAGTTTTGCAAGATGAAAAAGTTCTAGAGATCTGTTGTACGAGATGATACCTAACACTAATGAACTATACACTTAAGAATGGTTAAAATGGTAAATTTAATGTTATGTGTTCTTTACCAGAATAAAAAACCCTAAAAAGCAAAACAAAACAAAAAGGGACTCTTATATATAAGGACTTTTATATATATCTTTCCCCCTATTCTTTGTCACTTCTTTATCTTTGCACTAGTTAGTGGCTGTGTCACCAAGGGATGGAATTGGGGTTTAGCTATAACCCCTCTACCCCTGCCCCATAATCCCTATTAGTGTTTTAAACAAAAATAAAAATAATTTTTAAAATCTAAGTCAAAAAAATGGTTCTTGTTATGAAAACAGAGCTTTAAGAAAAATTCCCTATCCTGAGTTTCTCAGTGGGTGTGTCCTAAATCCTGCAAGTTAGCAGTGATGGTAAAGCTTTTATAATAAAGAACATTGAAACCATTAAAAATATATATTAAAAATTACCAAAACATTTAAAATTGCTATGAATATTTGAATATTATTTAAAAACTAACTCTGGTAGGTCGCTGAATAGCATAATTGTGGCTTTGGTACTTAGGACTCTATAGATAGTCACCATACCATCTCCTTCCCACCTTTTTTTTGAGTCACTTCCATTTGTTTTTTTTTTCAGTTAATGTGTTGTTGTTGTTGTTTTTAAAGATTTTATTTATTTATTTGACAGAGAGAGAGAGAGAGCATAGGCAGGGGGAGCAGCAGAGGGAGAGGGAGAAGCAGGTTCCCTGCTGAGCAGGGAGCCCGATGTGGGGCTCGATCCCAGGACTCTGGGATCATGACCTGAGCCGAAGGCAGATGCTTAACTAACTGAATCACCCAGGTGTCCCTGTTGTTGGTTTTGTTTTTTTTTTTTTAAGAGCAGGGTCCTGAAACCATACCACTTCGGTTCAAACTCTGGCTTTACTAATTACTAGTTGCTTGACTTTGGGCAAAATTATAAAATTTGTGACTCAGATTCCTCATTTGCAAAATGGAGATAATGCTGACATCTACCCCAGTTGGTTATTGTGAGGATTAAATAAGCCATGTAAGTGGTTAGAGCAATGCTTGACACACAGTCATGCTCAGGAAGTGGTAGGGATCATGATTATTATTATTATGATGATTATTATTAGGTATACATAAATAAAACCTGATTTAAACATTTTTTCTAAATGTGTTTTTTTCTTATATAATTTTTTATTATTTTTAAATGAACAATGAGTCAAAGTCTGCTGATTAAGTTTTGTAATGAATTCTTTTTTCCTCAAAGTAAATATATTATAAATATATATTTATATATTATAAATATAAATATAAATATATTAATTACTCAAAACAAATAATAATAAATAATAAAATAATAAAATTCAATTAATATTTTAAAGATTTTTATTTATTTATTTGATAGAGAGAGACACAGCAAGAGAGGGAACACAAGCAGGGGGAGTGGGAGAGGGAGAAGCAGGTATCCTGCTGAGCAGGGAGCCCAATGGATGCGGGGCTCAATCCCAGGACCCTGGGATCCTGACCTGAGCCGAAGGCAGCTGCTTAACAACTGAGCCACCCAGGCGCCCCCAATTCAATTGATTTTTAAAGGAACTTTAGAACATTACAGTTACAGAAGTCAATATATATGATTACATATGACTATCAAGAATATTTGTAGTAGAATATTTTCAGAATTTTAAACATTAAAGTAATGAAAATTAACATTTTATGACTTCTTTTGTATAATGCATATTTAATTTTTCACATTTTAAGAAAATATGTCTATATATTTTCTTAAGGATGCAGAGGATATAAATTTATTTTTTTGAAAATGCATTTTTTGTAAGTTTCATAGCCTATGATCCCTTTAAGTACTTTCTATTTAGATGATTTTTACAAGCATATGTTTTTCCATCTTAATGGACAAACTTTTGATCAAAGCTGGAAAGCTATCATACTCCCAAGACCACCTCAATAATGCAAAAATATTAAGCCTTTATTAAGCAATATAATAAGAATTCCCTCAAATATGCATTTGAAAGTCCCTACAATTCTTTTTTTCCTTGCTTTAAAGTTTTTTGGTTTTTGGTTTTTTTTGCATGGAGTATTAGCCAATGAATCAATGATTACAAGTAAATTCTCTGGTATCTTACCTCAAAACATTTTGAACATTTTTCTCAAGAAGTTTTGAACTTTTTAAAAGAGTGTTTTAGGGGCACCTGGGTGTCTCAGTCGTTAAGCATCTGCCTTCGGCTCAGGTCATGATCCCAGAGTCCTGGGGTCGAGCCCCGCTTTGGGTTCCCTGTTTGGCAGGAAGCTTGCTTCCCCCACTCCCACTCCCCCTGCTTTTGTTCCCTCTCTCGCTGTGTCTCTGTCAAATAAATAAAATCTTTAAAAAAAATAAAAATAAAAGAGTGTTTTACTTATCTATTGCTATGTAAGAAATTATCCCAGTACTTAATAGCTCAAAATAATAAGCATTTATTATCTCAAAATCTCTATAGGTCAGAAATCCAGGCATGGCTTAGCTGGGTCCTATGGCTTGAAATCAGTCTTGAGCTTGATTGAAGTCAAATTTTTGGACAGGGTTATGGTCTCATCTACAGCCTTGACAGGAGAAAGATTCACTTCTAAATCACCCCTATGGTTGTTGGAAGGACTCAGCTCCTTGTAGGCTGTTGGACTAAGACATCAGTTCCTCACTGGCTGTTGGCCAGGGGCTCCCTCAATTCCCTACCAACTGAATGCTGCCCAAGACAGCTCACATCATGACAACTGGCTGCCCTAGGAGGGCTGAGAGAGCCAGCGAGCCAGGGAACAAGAGAAAGAAAGCATCTAAGACAGAAGTCACATTTTTTTCTTTAACCTAATGTAGAAATTGGCATTCCACCACTTTTGCTGTAATATATTTGCTACAACAAATCCCTAGATGCAAGCCACACTGAAGGGAAGAGTCATACAAGATCATGAATATGGAGAAGTAGGGGTCACGAGTTGCTGTTTAGAGGCTGCCCTATAGCGGAGTATGCCACAAACCCGACTCACCAATAGCCTTCCTTTGCTCAGTTGATAGCAATCCCTTCTTTCTAGCTGTCCAATCCAAAACCTCAGAGTCATCCTTGAATGCCACTCCATTCTGTGAAGAAGGCTTGTCTGCTCTATGTCAAAAATAACTGCAGACTTCCACCCCTTCTCATGCTTCCACTACTATTGTCCTGGCCCTAGACACCACCATCTTATGTCTGGATTACGGAAAAAGCCTGTTAACAGGTGTTTCTGATTTTACCCTTACCCACCATAAGTCTATACGACAGCTAGGGTGACTCTCGTAAAACAAAAATCAGTCACGTCACTCTGTTCAAAATCTGCCTTGGCTTTCCGTTTCACTCAGAGCCGGAGCCAAAATTTACCATGGCCTGTGAAGCTCTCCATGAGCTGGCTCTTCATTCTTCACTGCTCTCTTAGGTCACACGCTCCACTACAACCACGCTGACTTCTTGCTTGTCCTTAAGCTAGAGGGTCCTCTCTGGGCCCAGGACCATCGCTATAGCTTTCTGATTTGCCTGGAAGGGTCTTTCCCTAGATGCCTGCTTGGTTAACTTGCTCTACTACTTCAATTCTCTCTTAAACCTTCTTGGTAAGGTATGCCCTATTTCATATTTCACTCTGCCCCCCTCCATTCCTTCTCCCTGATCTACACTTTCTTTCATCCTTGGCATGTATTATCTGTTACGGACTGAACTGTGTCACCCCCCCCCCAAAAAAAAATTACATGTCGAAGTTCTAACTCCTATTACCTCAGAATGTGACATTGCAGATAGAATTAGTTCAGATGAGGATAAATTTGAGTCAGGTGGGCCCCTAATCAAATATAACTGGTGTCCTTATCAATAGGGGAAATTAAGACACAGACACACAGACAAGAGGAATGTCATGTGAAGATTGAGTCAAAGAGCAGGGTGATGTGTCTTCAAACTAGGGAATGCCAAGGACTTCTGGCAGAAGCTCGGGGAGAGTAAAGAAACAGATTTTTTCCTCACAGACCACAGGAGATAAAAACCCTGGCCTACATCTTGATCAGAGACTTCTAGCATTCAGAACTGTGAGATGATAAATCTCTGTTGTGTAAGCCACCTAGCTTGTGGTACCTTGTTATGGTAGCCCTAGCAAACTCATCTTTTAATATATTAGGGAATTTAAGTTTTATTATTTATATAGTTTACTGTCTGTCTTGCCTTGTTGGAATGTAATCATCTTAAGGGCAGGAATCTTTACATGTTTTGTTCATTGACAAAAGTCCATGCTTGTCACATAGTAGGGTCTAGATAAATGATTATTGAATAAATGAACAAATTTGCTCCACGAAATCATTTATACAATATTAGTTTGTGCTCAAAGAACTAATTACAAGGCTCTGGAATGTCCCAATAGAGAATGCCTCCATCAATTGTAGAGTTTTTGTTTTAACAGCTTGCCTTGAAACTGCTAATGCAACACATGGGATCAATGATGCCGAGGAAATAGGAAACGTACCACTTTTTGACTAACGCTATTAGTAGACACATTGAGGACATTTTGGATAACAGAGATCACACTAATCCAGAATACTTTTAGATTAAAGAAGTTTCATTACAGATTGGATAGTACCTTAGTAATGGTGCTAGTGAGACTCTCTAAAGAGAAACTCTTTGAAGAACTTTATTTGTTCTGGAAAATACCAAAAAAGCCTACAGGAGATGAAATGTTTAAATTGATAAGTGAATGCTTCGATACACACCAGATAGAAACCCTACATAAACTTGTCCTGATAGTGAGGGAACGATGGGAGAAAGTTGTAAAGGCTTTCACATATAGCTCATATTCGAAAGCATAAGACTTAAGAAATACATTATTTTCTTCACAGCGAGGCTTTCAGATATAGACATTTGCTATCTATCAGAATTCCACATTAAATGATGTTATCTAATTGATGAATCTAATAGAATCTAAGCAGCTCTATCCTGTCTATTTTCAGCTTTATGTGAAGAAATGGGATCAGATGCCACTCTTTGCTGTTTCATGGTGGATTTGCTGCTCATCCAAAGAAAAACTTTTGTCAAAAGCTAATAAACTGTAAGAACCAAAAACGTTTGCTCCGAATGATTCCCTGTTGCATATTTTTGAAGCACAGTTATTGGCTGACTAAACTTTACATTATTCAGCCGCTAGAGGCACTTACTGAAAACACCGAGAATTCCATAAAACCATTAGCATGCCCAGAGTTTATAGATTCTAAGTGAAAATGAAGGGGCACTTGGGTGGCTCAGTCGTTAAGCGTCTGCCTTCGGCTCAGGTCATGATCCCAGGGTCCTGGGATCGAGCCCCACATCGGGCTCCCTCCTCAGGGGGAAGCCTGCTTCTCCCTCTCCCACTCCCCCTGCTTGTGTTCCTGCTCTTGCTGTGTCTCTCTCTGTCAAATAAATAAATAAAATCCTTTAAAAATAATGAAAATGAAATCTTGAAAACAAGGAGCAAAAAACATTTTACTAACAATATTTAGTGGCTATTAAAATTTTAATCTTAGTGAAGAATTATTAACATCCAGTAGATCAACATTTGGCTGTACGTAAGGAAAAGCTTTATCATTATTTTGGAATACTTGCTATGAAAAAGTTATATTGGGTTTGAAATCCGAGCAGATTATCACAAAGCTTTTCAAAATTACATTGGTCAATGGGTGGAAAAAAAGAGCTGTTCGATGTTGTGACATAAAAGTTAGAGACCGTAAATGGTCTAAATAAATTCTATCCAGCAGTCAAGAAGCTATTAATGATCTTCAGATTTTTGCTGCCTTCACTTATGCGAACAAAGTTTCTCATCAATGGTTGAGCATAAAAAATTGAAGAGGTCATCTGTTTTCATTACTTATTTCTACAGAGCAACGCACCCCAAAACTTGATTAATTTATTAATAAAGCTGAAAGCCATCATTTATTATTATTGCTCACGGTTCTGTGCATTGACCGGACACAGTGCACAAAGTGGCATCAATTGTCAGTGGGGTCTACAGTCATTTGCAACCCGACTAAGCTGAGTATCCAGGATGACTGGCAGTGGGTGCTCGCTGTGAGCCGATAACTCCCCTGGAATCGTCAACGTGGGTGCCTACAGTTGGCCTCTCCATGTAGCTTAGGCTTTGTCCTCATGGAGCTTTGTTCTGAGACAAGTAATCCCCGAAATAAGAGTGTCAAGAGGCCCAGATGGAAGTGTCAAAACTTTGTATAAGACTTCATTTCAAAAGTTCAAAAATCTTACTCTTGCTGTATTTTATCAGTTAAATGAGTCACCAGGAAAGTCCTAAATCCAAGGGAAGGGGAGATAGATTCTACTTCTTGATGTGAGAAGTAGCATGTATTTACAATAAGGGAAGGAATTCATAGAGGCCATCTTAGGTATGCTCTGCCACATCAAGTGTTTTATGAGAAATTGAATAAAAACACTTAAAGGATAAAATATGGATTAAAGTATACTCAAGAAGGAAATTTAAGAAATAATAATAAGAAAATATGTTATTTAAAAATAGGATATACTTTACGGGTAGGATTAATGATTGCCTTTCTCATAAGATAGGCTCAATATGTGTTGGCTATTATTGGATGTTGCCTTTTCAGTACTGGACTTGTGGTTAAAGTTGTCAGAATAGCAATGATAACAACTAGCATTTATATAGTAATGAGCAGATGCCAGGCATCCATGTACTTGGTAAATATCAATTTATTTAAAACCTCACAATTAACCTGTGAGGTGGGTATTATTGCTGGTTACATGTTGGAACTGTGATGCTAGAACTGAGGAACAGAAAAGTTAAGCAACTTGCCCACGGTCACACAGCAAGTAGGCAGTAAAGCCAGCATACAAACCTAGGTTTTTTGGTTTCAGAGCCCAGACTCTTAACCAGTTTATTATTTATGCAGATTTTACTTTTGGTGAAGGAAAACTAGAGAAGCATCAACTGCAGGTCCAATAAAATAATAGACTGTTTTATTTCATGTTCATGTGTATTATAATGTACTTGGTGAATAATATCGTGTTTCCACTTAAGTGTTAACACCTAGAACCCACATCTTGGTTTCTAACACCATTCTTCAGTAAAAGGAATCAGGGCTCCTTAGAAAAATAGCTGACTCTAGGGCTGAGGTAGGATATGTACAAGATAAGCCTGGAGTATCTTGTAGTGCCAGAAAGTAAGAAAATGGGGGCGCCTGGGTGGCTCAGTCGTTAAGCGTCTGCCTTCGGCTCAGGTCATGATCCCAGGGTCCTGGGATCGAGCCCCCTCACATCGGGCTCCCTGCTCCGCGGGAAGCCTGCTTCTCCCTCTCCCGCTCCCCCTGCTTGTGTTCCTGCTCTCGCTGCCTCTCTCTCTGTCAAATAAATAAATAAAATCTTTAAAAAAAAAAAAAAAAAGAAAGTAAGAAAATGTTCAAGAACAAAAGGAAACAAAAAGTAACTATTGGAGACTTTCAAAGGAAGGGAAGCCAACTTGAAAGAACTCCTACTGGCCAAATTGGGATCAATTAGAGCAACGAAATGAGTAACATAGTATAACTCAAAGCACAAAATAAATATTCATGAGTCCATCCCGCTATAAATAAACAATGGAATAAATAAATGAAGAACAGCTAAATCATCCTTAGAAAAATTTTTCAAATAGTATATATAACTCCTCCTCCTCTAGGAGGTTCAACTTCATCTCCTATGTCTTTAGGGTGAGCTGCACTTAGTGACTCACTTCCAAAGAACAGAGTATGGAAAGGGAAATAATAGGTCTCTTCACTCTTACAGCGTGAAGAGACCTGACAGACACCACATTAACCAAGAGTTCAAGTTTGACTTCACCAATGATAAATTATGTTGATGTCATGTACTTCCTGATATGATGTGATGAGAAGGGCACTGATCATGAGAAAACATATTTAAAAATCCAAATTGAGGGATGTTCTGTGGACTACGTGACAGCAGTGTTCAAAGTGTCAAGGCCATGAAAAACAAGGAAAGCCTGAGAAACTGTCACAGAACAAAGGAGACCAAAGAGACACAACATGACAACCAAATGCAGTGAACTGCATCTTGGAACAGAAAAAAGATGCTGGCAGAAAAACTGGTGAAAAATGAAGGAAATAGGTAGTTGAGTTAATAGTTAAGTTAATTTCTTAGTTTTTAAAAAATGGGGAGGCCGGGTGAAGGGTTTACTGGAACTCTCTGTACTATTTTTTGCGACTATTCTGTAAATCTAAAATTATTCCAAAAAAAGTTCTTGAAATAATAATAGGGTGTAACATGTCTATTTATACAGTATACTCCCTAATAAGAATACATGCACAAACACAGAGACAAACACAAGGGAAAACAGTCTAGAAGGAAATATATCATTAAATATTAACTGTGAATATCTCTGGGTCTTAGGGTTATGGATTGGTTCTTTCTCCCCTTAATATTTGTCTATAGTTTTCAATTGCCTATCATAAGCATATTTTACTTTCATAATTAAAAATGTGAAAAAAAGGAAAAGCAATGTAGTATAAACACAGCTTATGAACAGCATTTGTTAGAGTTCTCAGAATGTTAATTGATGCAAATGAGAACGCTAACTAATTTTTTCAAGTAGCTAAGAAGCTGTGTAGTGGGAGCTAGGACTTTAGTTGGGTAAAGCATCTGGAGGGTATAGACTCGCTTCCTGTTTTCTAAGCTTCCTCACTTTGGGGAAAGATGTGCCAGTGCTCTTGGTGGTTTATTTCTATTTGTCATTTTAAAAAGAACTAACTTTGCAAATTGTTGAGTTTGTCTGTACCCCAGTTTCCTCATTTGGGACTAAATTAAATCCTAAAGAGTAGGACTGGAATAAAATGCATTAAGTACTCATAAAAAGCTATCAAATGAGAGAGATTAGTAATAGTAATAGCAGTAGTATTAATAGAGGTTATAATTTGCTAGTGTGATTGTTCAGTATTGTTCAGTGTAATGTGGTATCTTGTGTTGGATCCTGGAACAGATAAAAAAAAAAATCACAAGCAGATTTATCAAGAATGCACATTGCAAACAATGGTTCCTCACAAATTCACTTCATTTGACTTTGAAGTAAGGTACAACGTTTAAGCAATGCTGGAAAGCCACCTACTTAGTTGTATTACCTTCTGTAAGAAGGCTTTACTGTCTACCCTAAGAAGAACTAACCTTGCTGTCTTCCCTATGCCTTACGGCTGTGCCCAGTACAGCACCCATGACACTGTATTTCCATGTATTTCCATGTCTGTTTCCTTCACTATTCTGGGCTCTTTGTGGACAGAGCCCCATCTTAGCCACCTCTGTGCACTCTACAGGTCCCAGGACAATGTTTTTTCCAGCATATATCAAGTGTTCAAATATATTTACTATACTGAATTATTGGTACATTATTCAGATGGGTTTAGAATTTTGTTTTAAGGCTTTTGGAAAATAATCAGATTTTAGAGGATAACATCATATTCCAACAAAATGATAATATATTTTGGAAGAGCTGTTTGGTGAAATACTTCTTGTTGGCATCATAAAGAAGAAATGTGAAGTATTTATTAATGTGCAGTGAAGTACTGGTGGAAATAAGGAATGGACTCTGCAGGGGTTTTATAAAAATAGCAGGAGATTCATCAGGTCACATTCTGTGCTTTCAACTGAAAGGGGCTATGACTTCTTACAGAAGTGATGGGCATGCTACTTGCCAGACACTCTGTGAAGCCATTTATTTCACCATGTTTGTATTTTCACACAGTTGAATAAGGCAAATATTGTTACCTCCAACTTTGGAGCGAACAAGTAAGTTAAGACAGGTTAATGACTTGCTCAAGGTCACACAGAGCTAAGGTCGGGCTGACCTTTGCATCTAAATATGTCTTTGCATAATATCCGTTTCCTATAGACCATGCGTGTAAGTCTGCTTGGGCTCTACAGCAAAATACCATAGATTGGGTGGCTACAGAAATTAATAAATTAATTAATGAAATTAATTAATTTTTCTTACAGTTCTGGAGGCTGGGAACTCCAAGATCAAGGTCCTGGCCCATTCGGTTCTTGGTGAGGGCTCTCTTCCTGGCTTGCAGAGAGCCCCTTTCTCTTTGTGTCCTCACATAGTGGAGACACACCAGTCTGTGGAAGAAGTCTCTTCATTCAAGGGCACTAATCCTACCATGAAAGCTTCAACCTCATGACCTCATCTAACTCTCATTACCTACCAAAGGCTACATCTTCAAATAACATCACATTGAGGGTTAGGGACTCAGCCTATGAATTGTTGAGAGACACACATACTCAGTCTATAACACCGTGATAGTGGATTTAGGGTATTAGCATTTTGCTTTGAGATGTATGGACTTATGTTTTATGTAGGTACTTTTAAAGGCTTTATCCTTTAAAAAGACATCTTCCATTTTTCAGTCTAAGAACTGTTTCAATCAGGAGGGGGGGAATAAAACGAGGGATTTTGTGAATTGAGTTAAAATCAGACAAAGGAAAACAAAGTTCAAAAAGTCAGATTTTAAAGCTTTTTAAAAATTCTTCTAAAACTGGGGTTATTACCAACTTGTGGCTGCTTTCATTAGTCAATTTGTATTCATCCTCATTGATTGTCTTTCTGTCCCCTAGGAGTTCCATGTTCTATTCTCCCTGGCAAATGCACTTCTTTAATGAAAATTTGTTGAGTGTTGAGGTTGGCAAGTAGTGATTGACCACTTTCGTGTAGTTTCTATGATTAAGTAATTAATTCCCACTGGTAGTTCTCTTTGTGTCCGTATGACATGCAGCATAAAGAAAACGAAAGGAACTAACATGACTACTTTAACCCTTGACTGGAGACTCCTCACTGGGATTTGGTTTTCTTACATATGCCTCTAGCTTCTGCATAAAACTGTGGTCTAGAAATTGAATTCTGAATGCTGTGTTACCACTTAAAGACACATTTACTCCTGAGGCTTTTTGACATTAAGAGGGAGACAGAGAAGAGAGTGGCAGAGAGAATAACAAAAGCAATGACAGAAATGTTTTTCCTTCTGACTTCTTATGTATACAATGAAGGAAAGAGAAGCTAAACAAAATCCCCTGACTCTGCCTACTACATTCCTTTGTAAACCTTACTCCATGTCTCAAAATGAGTTTAAAGTGGCAAGCATATCGGAGGAAAGAATCTCATATATGTCCTTTACTCTTTCTCTAATGCCCCGCTTTCTCTAATGAAAATTCCGCTTAAACACCTTAAATATAGCTTGCTTTTTTTTTTGGTTTCCCTTAAAAAGAAATCTCATAGTCTCTCAATTTATTATTTACTGATCTTTAAATATTAGAATTCTATAGGAAAGCAAAAGGACTCAAACTCAGAATTAGTTTGGAGTGATATGATGCCAATCTTGCTCATTTTTCAACAATCATGTCAGTCTGCTATGTTCATTGCTTGTGAAGCAGTTCTACTGAAGCATTATTCAAGGAAAGAACATTGCCAAGTCTTTATAAAATGACTCTTGTCTTTTTTAAGTTTAATTTTATTATAATAAATATTATATATAATAAATATATTGTATATTTATATAATATAAATTTATTATGTTATGTTAGTCACCATAGGGTACATTATTAGTTTTTGATGTAGTTTGCATTTAACACCCAGTGCTCTATGCAATACGTGCCTTCCTTAATACCCATCACCGGGCTAACCCATCCCCCCACCTCCCTCCCCTCTAAAACCCTCAGGTTTTTTTTGGAGTCCATAGTCTCTTATGGTTCATAAAATGACTCTTGTCTTAATTAAACCTTACATCGCAAATTTCCACTCTCCCAGCCACATAAGCAAGAGAATTCTGTAATGCCCAGTTGAAAATAAATAAAACCCCACACTGTAGCCTGTACAATTTAAAATAGAAGGATTCCAGAAATACCAGAAAAAAACAAGATTACTTGATTAGGGATAAACAAATTACAAAAAAAAAAGATGTCTAAATACCTGGTTCAAAGTCAAACCATATTTGAGCCAGATGAAGTTGTTTTCAAACTGGACCTTAAGTGGCATTCCAAATCTTTGTTCCAAATCTCTGCCCAAATGTTGTATTTGCCTCGAGCAACCAACCAAGGGTGGGAGATAAAAGTAAAATGATGAAATTGGTTGCATGTTCATTGACTAAAATACAAGTCTTCGTGTACTTGGTCCAATCATATGGCTTAATTTTTTAGTTGTTTGTAGAGTGTTTACTGTCAGGATTTTCAGTTATTCTTTCTTTTTCTTCTCTTTCTTTCTTTTAGTGCTCTTCGGTGTGCTGGTCCAATTCTCCAGGAAGGGAAAGAAAGTTCTGCCACACTTTGATTTGTAGGTCCTGGAATCTATTTGGGTATTTTGCTCGAAACTCATTGAGTTGCCAAAGACTGAGGAATGGTTTTGAACACGTGTTCTACATACTGGGTTTTATGGAGTAGATTGAGTTAACTAATAGAGACTCTAAGACTTTTAATTTAATACAAAAGCAGACTTCTTTATGAAAATAGCAAAACATTAACGAAGATTCCTAAACCCTATCTTTAAAAGATTATACAAAGAGATGAAGATTTTGAGGAAAACAAGCATCTAGGTGCAATTAGATACCTTTTCCATTATCTGTAATTGTTACCTACTTAGTCCAAACCCAATCCTATTAGACTGTGATGAGAATGTTCCTCTGAAACTCACCAATTTCTCTTAATGTAAGGGCAAAACAAGCCTTTCTGGATCATGGAAATGCGCACAGAAATTAAAACTAACTTCCCTCAACTTGCTTAATTTTGTTTTCTAAGATAAGAATTTTATAACTTACTTTCCTCTTTCACTAAGGCCTTTATTTGCTTTGCCAGTAATCTCAATCAGCCATTTAACTAGGACTTTCTTTAAAAGCGGAGAAGGAAAAAATCATAGACATTGCTACATGAAGTTCTTAGATTGTCACCTTCCAGTTTCTGTTCAATGGGATCTGTTCTTTATTGCCCCTTTCTCAATACCAAATTTATTACAAAACTACAAAGCTAAAATCTACAGGGGAAAAAAAAATCACATTTTTGAGCAAAAAAATTTACATTCCTTCAAGTTTTGAATGTATTAGCAATGAATTTCAAAAAGATTATGGAAAACAAAGTACATGTTAAGTGCTAATGAACAGTGTCCCTTAGAAGAGAGAGGTAATGTCTTGCACTTTCTATCTTTGAAGATAGTCATGTGGCCCAAGATGTTTGAAGCTGCTGCAGGCTTCTTGAAACCAAAGTGAAAATTACAGAAAATCCAATCTAGGACCCTGACTGTATTCAACTTTGGAACCAGATCTGGAACTGACTCCCTCCCGTCACCTTGTTATAGGGAAAAAAAAAAAAAAAAAAAATCCACTATTTACAGGGGTAAAGTATTTAAAGTAATACAATCCTTTTTCCAAAATGTCAATGACCCAGTCCACTTTTAATCAAATACAGACATTACTGTTTTAATAAAGCTGATATTCCTAACTATAAAAAAATTACCAATCATTGAAATGTATAAAAAGTTATCCAAAATATTCCACTACCCAAAAATGATTATTAAAAATTGATGAACGCCATTCATATATATGTGTATATTGATATATACACATACTAGTGTTTACTACAAGTGTTCTATTTAATCTTTCTCTGACTTCTTACTGAAAAAAAGAAATCAAACTGAAACTGAAGGAATTCAGAATGTTTTAAAGTAAGCACCTAAAGAGACATTATTTTTTAACTAACTTTTCCATTAGAAAAAGAAAATCCAATTTTTAAAATTGAGAGTTTAAATTCTTTCTTTTCTTGAAAATTGAGTTGTGCGTCAACAACAGTGTCCAGTGTCCATGGAAAGAAACTGGGATTCCATAAATGGGCTGTTCCCAGGCTTGCCCTTGGCTGTGGGTCCAGTTGTTCAGATTTCAATGATCCTTGTCCATTTCCTTTACCTCATTCTCCAACCTTCCTCTGAGTCCTGTCAGTGATTAATCTCCTTCCAATAATTTTTTTTTTCTGTTTAAATTATCTAGGGCGTATTTCTCTTATTATATCCATGAACTCCGACTGGTACAAAGGTTGTTTGTATTTTTATTTTTATTATGTATTAAGAGATTGTTTCTACCACAAGCCAAAATTCTTTCTATTTTTTGTATTTTATCCAACTTTCATCCTCATCAGAGATTATCTCTTTTTTAAATATTAGTTTTGTCAATCTGATAATGATCAAAACTATCTCGGGGATAACTTCATGTTCCCTTAACTACTAATGAGGTTGCATGTGTAGTGACCATATTATCTATCACATTTTAATTTGTTTCTCAGTTATTTACCTAAATGTATCCTTTGACCATTCCCTATTTGGTAATTTGCCTTTTTCTTACTCATTTGAAAATGAGTCTTTGTATGCTCTACACAGCATTTTCTTTTCTGTCCAATATGCTGCAAATATTTTTCCTAATTTTTTACTTCATTTCTGATCTCATTTTCTGCACCAAAATGTTTAATTTCTATTTGGTCCACAACATCTATTTTATTTCTTAGATATTCTGGATTTTCCATTTTCGTTAAGAAGGTTCTCCCACCCGAAGTTATATCGATGTATCCATCTTTCTCTAAGTACTTTTAAAATATTTAAGTTCTTAATCCATCTGAATTTTTTTTCTAAAGATGTATTCATTTATTTTAGAGTGAGAGGGGGTGGGTAGGGGCAGAGGAAGAGAGAATCCTAAGCTAACTCCAGGCTGAGCTCAGAGCCCGACACTGGGCTTGATCTCAGGACCCTGAGATCATGACCTGAGCCCAAACCAAGAGTCAGGTGCTTAATCAACTGTGCCATTCAGGCTCCTCCCATCTGAATTTAATTTTGTGTCTCTTGAGTGTGAGGTACCAGTTCAACTTTATTTTCTGCTGTGTGGGTAGCCAATTGTGCCAACACATTTACTAAACAAACTATATTTCTGATTAATTTATACCATCTTTGTCAAACAGTGGATCTTTACATAGGGTGTGATACACTATTTTTAGACTATCTATTTTGTTCCATAGGTTTATTTTTTTCTTCCTATCATGATACTGTTGAACTATAGAGGATTTATAATAATTCCTAATATCACCTAGGATAAATCCTCTTTCATTACACTAACAATTAGTTTCCTCTAATTCTGCCACATTAACTTTAAGATAATTTTATACATTTCCTCCATCCTTTAAAAAAACTTTGGTATTGGAATTAGAAGTATGTATTAATATGGAGGAAATTCACATTTTAGTGATATTGAATCTTCCCATCCAAAATTATATTATATCTTTTCATTGTTTGTTCTTTTAATCAGAAAGTTTCCTGTAGGTCGTGCCTGGGTGGCTCAGCTGGTTAAGCGTCTGACTCTTGGTTTTGGCTCAGGTCATGATCTAGTGGGTCCTGAGATCAAGCCCCAAGATTAGTGGGGAGTCTGCTCGAAGTTTCTCTCCCTCTGCTCCTCCCCTTGGTCACACACACACACACACTCTCTCTCTCTCTCTCAAATAAATAAATAAATCTTTTTTTTTTTTAAAGAAAGTTTCCTATAATGTTCTTCACATAAATCTTAAACTTCCGGGGCACCTGGGTGGCTCAGTCAGTTAAGCATCTGCCTTCAGCTCAGGTCATGATCCCAGGATCCTGGGATCGAGCCCCATGTCCGGCTCTATGCTCAGCGGGGAGCCTGCTTCTCCCTCTACCTGCTTCTCCCCCTGCTTGTGCTCTCTCTTTCTCTCTCTCGCTCCGTGTCAAATAAATAAATAAAATCTTTTAAAAAAAATCTTAAACTTCCTTGTTTAATGCTTTGGTATTTAGTAGTTTTTGTTGTTATTGTAAATGAATTATTTTGTTTCATTCCAATTTCAAGCAGTGCTGCTAGTATAGAAAAAGATATTGATTTTTATATTATATCTTGTATTTATCCTCTCTACAAATTTGCTGCTTAATCTTAGTAGCTCTGTTACTAGAGTGTTTTGTCTGACTTTTTATTTATTTGTTTTTATTACTTTTTTGTATGTTTGAGGAGCTTAGAGTGGAAATTAGGATTGTTACAAAAGGAACTCATAGAGAAATAAAAACTTAGTGGAATATTACAGCGAGTTAATTGACTATTTTTAAAAGATAATTTTTAAAGTCTTTTAACTCCCACTTAAAATATAAATATTAATTTAGTATATTTCTCTTGACTTATGATACAGAAGAAATCATATTGTTTCTCTTTCAGAACTCAAATTTAGGGGCACCTGGGTGGTTCAGTCAGTTAAGCATCTGCCTTCGGCTCAGGTCATGATCTCGGGGTCCTGGGATCGAGTCCCTGCTCAGCGGGGAGCCTGCTTCTCCCTCTCCCTCTGCTGCTCCCCCTGCTTGTGCTCTCTCTCTCTGTCAAATAAATAAAAATCTTAAAAAAAAAACCCTCAAATTTATTTAAAACTCACAATTGGGAGTCACAAAGATTTCTTCAAGATCTTGTATTCCTCATGATTATTTTGGTAAAAATTCCAAGGTTTTCATTTTTTTTTTTCACTGTTTAATCTTGAGAAAAATGTTTCTTGTAATTTTACCGATCTTTCTCTCCTTTCCCTCTTCTGTTTCTTCTGTTTTTTTTTAAAGATTTTATTTATTTTTTTGACAGAGAGTGACAGCTAGAGAGGGAACACAAGCAGGGGGAGCGGGAGACGGAGAAGCAGGCTTCCCGCAGAGCGGGGAGCCCGATGCGGGGCTCGATCTCAGGACTCCGGGATCATGACTTGAGCCGAAGGCAGACGCTTAACGACTGAGCCAGCCAGGCGCCCCTCTTCTGGTTCTTTTGTTAACTCTTCTTCTTGGCCCAATTCAAGTAACTCCTCCTCCTGTAGCTCATCACCTTCCTCTTTTTGCTCTTACGTCTTTTTGGCACTTCCCTCATTATTTATATTACAGCTGTTTACGTATTTGTCTCCTCTTCCACTTTGTGAATGCATAGAGGGCAGAAGCCGAATTGGGCTTGCCTTTGTATATCCAGTGCGAGCACATGGCTGGACACAGAGTTAGTGCCCAAAAATAGTTTTGCGAGCATGTGCTGTAGAATAAGCAGAAATTTAAATGTCTTTGTGATATTTACAAACTATATCAAGAGACGACATGAACAGGCTAATTCACTCTTTTTCTTTGTCAAAGCAATGATAGATTTTTCCGTTTTATAATCTAAAAGGACTTTTAAAAACATTTTGCTCTTGTGTATATTATTTCTTTGTTATATTATGACTTTCTGGGAAGAAGGAGAGAAATTTAGGAAAGAATTAAGAAGGAGGCAGAAAAAGAAAGGGAAAAAAAAGAAAAAGAAGAAAATAAAAAAGGAGACAGAAAGGAGGATGGTTAGAATACCAGGAGGCAGGGATGAGAAGAAAGCATTATGTTCACCCCAGGGAGAATTTTAGTTTTATGCTTAATTGAGCTATTGAGTTATGTCAGTGTACAAGCCTGCAGAAGTCTGGGGGAGCAATATATTACTAGCAAATAAGAAATAACTGTAGCTCTCAACTGTACACGCTATTTATAAAAGGAACCTTTTACATTACTCGTAGAATCCAAACTGGAGCTGAATGACCATGGATCAGTGATGTTTCAGAAGACTTGGTCTACATCAATAGTATTCAAACACTGTTCCTCATCAGAGTTCCTGAGTGGTTCTCAGGAACCACGAAGAGGGGAGCAGCCAAGGTTTTCATCCTCCTGCCTCCAATTAGAACAACTCTTGATTAGTTTTACATCTTAAGGTTCCAAGTAAAGAAGTGAAAAAAGTCTTCCACAGAGTTAACAATATTTGAAAACTGCTAGTCTATATTTCATTGCTTCTCAGATTTGGCTGTGTGTTAGAATCCAGGGGAAGCATCATAAAAGCACTAATTTCTGGGTATTTTTCCAAACCTGCTGAGTCGGAGTCTATGCAGCTAGATTGTAATATCTGTATTTATTTGCCAAGCTCCCAAGCAAGTATTCAGCTGGTTTTTGGAACTAATGACCTATAAGATATTTTTTTCCCTTCCAAATTTTATTTTTTATTTATTTTTTTGATAAAGATTTTATTTATTTATTTGTCAGAGAGAGAGAGAGAGCCCAAGCAGGGGGAGCGGCAGGCAGAGAGAGAAGCAGACTCCCCGCTGAGCAGGAAGCTCAATGCAGGGCTCAATCCCAGGACCCTGGGATCACGACCTGAGCTGAAGGCAGCTGCTTAACCAACTGAGCCACCCAGGTGCCCCATCCCTTCCAAATTTTAAGACTCCATAATTCTTTTTAAATTCAGTTAGAGTTATAACTAGGAAAAAAAAAAAAGCACAACCACAGACAGCTCCTACTTCCACACATGTGGATTATCAGAAGGACTGAATCAAAGAATGATAAAACTAAAACAGAGGCCTAACACCAGTAGCCTAAACTTGGTTTATGAAATTCAAAAAAGTGGTGGGTGAAAACAATATTTTTTTGCTTGAGTAAATATAGAAATGCCTAAGCAATAGGCAACCCTAACATGTACTGTGGATAAAATAACAAAAAGGAAAAATAGAACCTAAAAAAGAAGAAGGGAACAAACTTTTATGCAGATCTTAATGAGTGTTTAATACATTGTTTTAGTAGTTTTAAATATAAACTCTCATTTATACCTCATAACAACTATATGATATAAATGATACTATTATTCTCATTTGAGGTTTAAAAAGGGTAATTTTCCCAAAGCCACAAAGTTAATACATATTGATGTCAGTATTCGAATTTATATTTTCTATCTTCAAAGTCAATGTTCTTCCTAATGTACTGCCCTGATCCAGGGTAAGAAACTAGGAATTGGAATGTTTTAACTGGTTAATTCCAGGGGATAATGAATGTTGGAGACTGGTGCAGAGTCTATTCTCTCTCTCTCTCTCTCTCTCACACACACACACACACACTCCTCCTCCCATACCTTTCAAAGATATGAAAACCAGGAGAAAGAAAAAACAAAGCAAAAAGGTGATTAGTGACCTAACAACATTTATGTTCCTTTCATTTCAGCACCACCAATACCAAGAGACTCAGAATTTCATTTGAAGAAAAGAACGAGGGATTTGGAGACAATCTCAGTTCATATACAGCTTGTGAGTTTCCTTATTTCTAAGATGGGGTAATAACACCACTCTCACAGAGTATTATGAGGATGAATGAGACCTTTTGCACTGATGGGGCATCCTTCATATGACAAGGGATTCTAGATCTCTTAGAAAGGAATGGATGTATTGTACTATCTTCTATCAAGAGGAAACATGTCTAATCAAGACAATCTGAGAGACAGCAGATTATGTATCTACTCTGCATTCCAATGCCTGTACAGTTCATGTATGAATGTATTCCATCATTCACTCATTCATTCATTCATGTCACAAGGATTTATTGAGCACCTCATGCATGCACAGTCATATGCTTGGAAACATAGAGAACGCACTGGCTTGGATGAAATGTAGATTCTATATGAGGAGAGATAAATAAAAACAAGTAAAATCCAAAATAAAATAATTTAAGATGTGTAGGAAGTCTGAAAAAAGTCAGGTGACAATGAAATCAGAATGTCTGGGGTACTGAGAGTATGGAAAAGAGGGTTGTCAGAGAGGACCTTTCTGAGGCAGTGTCATTTAAGAACTGAAGTACATAAAGAAGAGTCACTCAGTGGTGTAAGGGAAAGACAGCTCAGGCAGAGAAAAGAGAAATGCAAGAGTCCCTGCCCCTCCAAATGGTATAGCCCATCTCACCTCTAGCTCTTCTGATGTACACAGCTCTGATAATCTAGTTCCAGAAGGCTGAAGTTTGCCCTCTTGCTCACGGGTTGCATCTTGGGTGCCAGAATATTACTGGCCACTTGTATCAACGAGTATGATGTTCTTATTTGGGTTCTCTTTTATTCTTTTTGTTATTCAAAATTAAAGACTCCTCCTTTGAACTTCATTCTCATTTTTCTAGCCAGATGATACTACTACAGATTCCTAGGAGTGCACTTTTTAAATATTTTCTTGGACATGGCACTTACAAATTTATGTAATAAGTAAATCTTAACATCTAACTGTCATACCGTTTCAAGGCTGGAGTATGGATATGCAAGGCTGGATAGAAAAAAACAAGTTCTTTAAAGTTGGGGTAATTCACTTGGTCGTAAGGATCTTGGGGGTCCCGGGGTTCCTTAAGGGTATGTGATAGTGACTTGCTAATTATTAAAGTTACTATTAGTTTCTGATTTCTACTCTAAATGGTTAAAGTCAGAATTTCCAGAAGGGGCATATATTCTGAGAAGTTTTTGTTTCAATGACAGTCTTGTCGATAGTTAGTTGTTTACTGATGATATTCTGCAGGGGTGGTCCAAGAACCAGTTCTCATAAATATGCATCAATATCTTGAGTGAAGGAAAAACAAATTAACGTCCTGTGTTAGCAGAAGATTCTAAATGTGATGTGGAGAATGGCATCAGAGAACCAAACTGCCCTTCAAATAACCATGAGAGGTTTATTCAACAGTGAAAATGAATGATCCAAAGTTTATTCTCTTATGCCCCCCTTAGAGTATCCAACAGAAGTATCCAAGAAAGTGCCTGGAAGTTAATTAAAAATGGGAAAAACAGAAAATGTAAAGAGTGACCTTTTATCTACCTGCTTCCAGTCTCCCTCCTTGACCCAGAATGACCGATTAGCCTCCTCCCTAAACACCTGACAGCAAGTGAATGGGAGCACAGCGCTGTGTATCTCTCACTATTGATGGTCTTGGAGGCAAGAATAGACTGTAAGAATATACTAGCAAGAAGGTAAGAGCAATACAACAGGGTTTCTTGGGTGAGTGTTTGCAGTTTGGGGAAAACTGTCCCTTTTTAAAGATGCATCTGTATAAGTAACACCTTCAGAGGAGCCACTAAAGGTTTTAGGGGGCTAGGTAGGGGGTTTTAGGCTCGTCTGTAGATCTCAAACGTCCGTGGCTGCCACGAAACACAGAGCTAAAAGTGAAGCTCAACTTCATCATGTGTGGAAGCCCTCAAAATCTTGCTTGTGTTTCCTTCCTTTAAAATAAAATTCTCTTTGCTCTAATGATCTCATTGCAACCATTCCTTTAACACTAAGCTCCTCAATGTCATATGGGAAGACAGGATCATAGAAATAATGAGAAAATAAATATCTATATTATTCCTTCCTCTCTTGAGGCTAGACCATGGGGAATTAAAAAGACATAGGGGTAAAAAGGAAATCCATATTTATTTGAGTTATCGAAAAGAACATGTTATATATTTTAGTTTGAGTTTGTTAGTAAGGTAGCTCTTTCTCCATTTTCAGTCATTATTCATTCATTCGTTAATAATTATTAAACACTTAATAGTGTGCCAGGCATTGTGCTAAATCCTGAAGATTTAGTAGTGAGCAAGATAAACGCATTCTTCTTAGAGATTATCATTGAGTAAGGGACATAGAAAATTAAGCAAGCATTGCAAATAGAATAATAAATGCTATGATAGAGAAATACATTTTTCTCTAAGGAGGGTCAGGGGTGTGGTCAAGGAGGGTTCCCCGAAGAACAATCTTCAACTTGACCCTTAAAGAATAAAAAGAAGTGAGCAGGAGCAAAGGGAGGGATGTAAGACTCTGGAGTAATTTAAATGAGTGAAAGGTGATGTGTGCGTGTGTGTTTGTGTGTGTGCGTATGTGTGTATGTGCATGTACGTGTGTGTGCACGTGTTGTGTGTGTGTTTATATGCACTGCTGCAACTATTTCTGGGACTTCAAAAGCAAAATTTGTTAGGAACCTAGATTTAACAAGGGCGAATCTACTTAGGAAAAACAGTGTGTGTGCTTTGTTTTGTTGTTTCAATAATTGTTTTCTGGGACAGTGGCTTTTTTTTTGTAAATCTTGACCTACAGTAAGACATACATTTTCTTCATGACTAAGTACACACATATATGAAATAAATGTTTTATAAAACAATATCTACCTCCCTGAAGTGTAAGGCATTCATACTTTCTAATCTTTTTCTGTTTTTATTATGATAAAATATGTAACATAAAATGTACTATGTGAACCATTTTTAAGTGTGCAGTTCAGTAATATCACATACATTTACATTATTGTGCAACCACTACCACAATCCACCTCTAGAATTCTTTTCATCTTCCCAAGCTGAAACTTTGTGCCCATGAAACAGTAATTCCCCACATCCCCATCCCTAGACCCTGGCAGCTACCCTTCTACTTTCTATCTCTATCAATTTGACTGCTCTAGTACCTCATGTAAGTGGAATCATACAATATTTGTCCTTCTGTGAATGGCTCATTTAGCATAACATAACGTCTTCAAGGTTCATCTATATTATAGTTTGTGTGAGAATTTTCTTCCTTTTCAAGTTTTTCTCCAACTTTAAAAATCAGTATTCTAAATGCTTTACATATACAGATTCATTTAAACCTAACAGCAACTCTATATTTTTTCTACTTTATTCTAAAAGTGCAGGTTTAGACCTCCTGGAATTTTCTTGTCCCACCCATGAGTTAAAATTCAAGTTTAGAAATCCCTGATCAATAGTATGTCCTGAAGCTAAGTCTTAGTTAAAGGAAATGCAAGGCACAGATCCAGGGAAAATATGGGATGAAGAAAAATAAAGAAAGGCAAAACAGGACCAGTTGATTTGTGTTCATATTGTGTGCATGCTATGTGATAAGAGGTATTTGTTTTGCATTACTTGGGTTCCAGAATGATGGTGACATTTTGAAGTCTGAGAACCAATGAAAGACCCTGAACCATGATAATATGAGGAATCACTAGAAAAAGTAAGAATGTTTAGCCCAGCAAGTGTGATCATATTTTAAATATTAAGGGCTCTTATAATCATAATTGCTCTAACTGCTATTATCACATGGTATGGTAATAATGATAGCCCACACTTAAGGAGCAATATGTATTTAAGCACTCTTCTTGGAGCTTGTGGCCGAGACATTACTATATACTCACCAAACCCACTTCCTCTTCTTCCTGGAAAACCACTAGCCTTCATTTTCCAGGCCTTTTAGGTTCAGATGTGGCACATGACTAGTTCTAGCCAAAGGGATGAGACAGGAAAAGATGGGTGACCGCTCTAGACCATGGTGGCTAAGAGCCTGTCTGCCTTTTCCACTCTTTTGATTGATCATTTTCTCTGGACCCAATGGAGGGGATCCAGTAGAAGGATCCGAGGTCCTAGTGGACAATGATGCTCCTGGATAGAAGCAGCCTGCAGATAGGTAATATTATTTTCCTTATAGATATTATACAGAGGAAGAAAATGAGACTGCAGAGCTTAAGTAACTTGCCCAAGGTCACACAGGTCTTAAGTGTTGGGGCCAAGTTTCAAACCAAGCCAGCTGGTTCCAATGGCCCCTTGGCTCTGAGCAGCATTTAACTCATTTAATTCTCACAGCAATTCCGTGAGGTGCTATCTCCATTACATGGGGGAGGAAATGGAATTTGAGGAAGGATAAGTGGTTACTAAGCTCCAGAATTAGCATTCGAGTCCAAGTTTGTAAGACTCCAGAGCTATTTTCAATATGCCATATTTTTTGCAGCATGGCCTACAACGTGGATAAGGGAGTTTTGCAAATCTGGAGAACAGAGGAAGCCACAAGGAGTGGAAGATACAAGAAAGTCCATTTTGATTTAATGATGGAAGTTTTGTTCTCACGATTTGATCTGTTCACCAGCGGAATGAAGCTGCCTCATGAGGCAGGGGTTCCCCATAACAGGGTTGCAACCCAGGCTAGATGAATCTTTATGACAGATTTTTTAAAGATGAT
The DNA here is from genome assembly GCF_004348235.1 of Phoca vitulina. Classification (NCBI taxonomy): domain Eukaryota; kingdom Metazoa; phylum Chordata; class Mammalia; order Carnivora; family Phocidae; genus Phoca; species Phoca vitulina. The sequence continues at coordinate 13,117,019 of NW_022589705.1, forward strand.
TATTTCCTGTTGGTATGTGTTACACCTGGTGATCTCTAAAATGCTTTCAAATTCTGAAATTCTGTGACAAGGACCAATTGGAAAGTCGGGCCTTGAGATTCTTGAGTGGCAAAGACTGCGCTGCAGAGCCGGATGTGAAGCGACATTCTGGGGGTCCCGACTGTGGCAGGCGAGAGAGAGTTAATCAGTCATGGTCCATGAACTCCATTATCTACTTGATGCCGCTTGCAGATGGAGACTTGATCGCCGCTGTTTGACCTCCGTTCTAATTAGCAGGCAGAAGAATCTGGTTGCGAACCTAAGATGTTGCTGAAGGCAAGGGAGACAGCCTCAAAGAGAAGTGACAGAAGAAGAATGGGTGTAAATGTTTGATGGCCCAATAGGCCATTTCTTTGCCCAGCCTCTGTCTGGAGACTCCAAGTCCTGAGACACATCCACTCTGCTTCACGAAGGCTGCCTGACCCTGACCAGCCACTCCATTGTTTAATGTATTCATTATGTCTGAGGTCAGCTTTAATTTTTCATCTCGCTGCCTGGGGATAAGTGCATAAAAAGCTTATCATCAAAACATCATGCCCTCAACTCCACAAGTCTTTGGGTATCCTCTTCAGGATTTCAAAAACACAGGTAAAATGCAAGGCACATTTTACATCCGACGTGGGATCATTTTTTTCTCTGCTTTACAGTATGTGCCAAATTTGATTCCTGTGACAATTCATATTGTACAAAGTGAAAGGAAGCTTTCAGCCTGTTCTTTTTTTCTTCCTTCCGTATGGCTGATTGATTCATCTCATACTACAGACTCTTTTTCTTACTAAAAGGTGATCTCTGGCGCCTTAAATGAATATATCATTGCCTAAATGGGGCAGCATGGCACAGTGTTTCCATTTCAAAGCACAAGCGATGGAGTTGGAGAGAACTGGGATTGAAATACAGCCCCGATTACTTATTAGCTATGAAACAGTGAGCAAGTCACTTAACTTTTCTGGGCCTCCATTCCCTTGACTGCAAAATCCGTGTGAGACTGAAGTTGCAAATTCCTTCCCTTACCTAAGAGTTTTCATATCTCCTGATTATTTTCTTTTATCATTTTTTCACTTGTCAAACAATATTCATCGCCCTACTTCTGTGTGCCAGGCTCAGTATTAGGCATCAGGGAGATAGTCGTGAATAAGACAGCATGATCTCTGCCGTCATGGAGCTTAGAGCATGTTGGAGAACAGGCGTTAAATAGCCAATTACCCACTTAATTGCTCACTTAAAATTGTGAATCGTGCCATGAAGAAGAAGAATGGGGGCTCAAGAAGAATGATCGATAGGGAATGTGGGGGAGGAAAATCCTACTCTACCCTCTTTGGGTCTCTGGCTGGGCCTGAAAATAACAGATTAACAGAAGAAAAGCACAAAAATTTTATTAAATTACTACATAGACATGGGAGCCTTCATAAGAGAATGAAGACCCAGAGAAGTGACTGGAGCAGGAAGCTTTATACTTTTTAGACAAAGGAATGATAAATTTGTGAAGAACTGACAAGGCAAAGGGGTTGGGGCCAGGGGTAGTAAATGATGAAGAAGTAACTAGGAAGATAAAGGTGAGTTTAACAAGGTTTGTTTGTTACAGATTTCTCAGCCCCAAATTCCCTGTGATAAGAATGTCTTCCTTCCTTCTGCACGGGGAGAGGACCTTTCACAAGGGAGTTTTATCTCCTGCTTTTAAAAAGAAAAAGCAGAGTTAGAGCATTCTCCTTGCACCTGCTGTTTCTTAAGTGTCTTTGATTCAAAATAATCAATATGCCCAAGTGGCATATTTTGGGGTGATGTATTCTGGTTTCCTTCAGGAGCATGACCTATTCTGGAGGACTGGAGAAGGCTGATCTGAGAATCATTTAAGCTAACTTCGTTCATTCACTTATTTGTTCATTCATGTATGTATTACGTATTCAACAAGTATTTACACTAATTGTATCCCAGGCACTCTCATAGGTTTTAGGGATATTTTGGAGAAAAGAAGACAAAATCCTCTCAAAGAGCTTAAAATCTAATGGTGTTTTTTCCAACTTCATTCTCAGTACAAAATATGCTATTGGAGACTGAGGAAAATTTGTTATAAGACAATAAAAGGAGAAGGCACTTTGAGGTGAAAGTACTGGCATTTATTTTATGGGAGAGGAGAAAAACAGGAAAGAAATTTAAAGTAAGTTAGGGTAAAGCTTTGGCTGAGAGGAATATGGAGAAGAAAAATTTATGTATAAAACTTGGTAATTTGTCTGGGGAACTTAGTTTGATGCCAGAATGAGTTCTGATGAGAATATTACTGAGAGCCGTTACTCAGCTCTCTGATTTGGTTGGGTGCTTATTCCTTCTAGAATAAATAGTGACATTGTTCCCTAGTTTGCAGACTCAATGACAAAGCAGAGCAAGCTACATAATCTGTGAATTTTGCTGTCAAATTCAGATAACACTCCGATACCAATTTCAAAAATCAGGAGTAGTTTTCCTCATTATGAGCATTCTATTTCTTCTTAACATTGGGAAAAATTCACACTGTGGTTTGTTGGTTGTACTTTGTTAACATGTAAATGTGACTATAGACTCCACATTTGCAGATGCAATGATCATCAACTTGCCTAGACCGACAAATGGGTATTACATATGGGATGTTCAATTTAGCAACAAGACTGTTGGTTTTGCTTCTAAATATCTCCCAAGTATCCACTCTTCTCTCCATCACCACCTTTTCTAAGTCACAGTCACCTCTAGCTGGAATAATTACCATAGCCTCTCAATTGGTCTACTTTCCATTCATTTTGATCAACCTGTTCTACCCTTTTCACACTATGGCCAGAATGACCTTTTTAAATACGCAAACCTGATCAAGCCACTTTCTGCTTATTATCTTCATGATTATGATGAAAGTTCTCTATGATATTGACTGGTCTTTCTCTTATCTTCTTCTTCAGCTTCATCATGAGTGAGGTCCTCCCCGCCTTTTAGTACTCAAGACACCAAGACTACTTCTCGGGCTTTGTCTCACTAGAAGCCTTTGCACATGCTTACTTCCTCTTTCTAGAAAGGCTGGGAGCACATGTATCAGCTATCATTTCAGCCCCTTTTCCTTGTGAGACTCATTGGCCTGGTGAAACACCAACCGTAGGTCCATGTGTTTTCTTGGTGCATACAGTAGGTGCCTACTCTATGTACATAGTAGGTCCGATGAGAAAAAGAAAAAATCACAGTGATTTTAAGCACTATTAAGGACTCTAAAATCTAGGTACCATAAGAATGATTTCAAATTTTCATAATTCTTTTCAAGCTGCCTTCTTGCCACCTTGCCATTAACTCATAAACAATCTCTATTCGTACTCTATCAAGAAAACAAAAGTTACCAATATGAGCTTTCAACCTTCTCTATCAATTTCCTGCCTCAGTGGCATCTTCAGATTGATTTTCCAAACTTCCTTTACTTTTTCCCTCCCGTAACTCACCACCTGTCTTAGAGCATTCTCCTGCCATCTTTTCAAGGATACTTCTTCCTCTGCTAGCATTTTTTCGTTATTATCCTGCCTTATCTCTCTGCAGCATTTAGCACTTCCTATTACTTTCTCTCACTTCTTGAAACTCTCTCCTTTCCTATTCTTGTTTATATCTACTCTCCTGGTTCTTTTCTTGTCCAGCCTCTTCCTCTTCTCTGTGTCTTCTCTCTTTCTCCAGTCCCTTGAATTTATATTATCTGCAGGAATATAGATGTAAGATCACTTTACTTCCTTCTGTGCAGTTTCTCCCTTAAAAGGCTCCTTACCTTAAACTGGTTTGGGGGGCAACCTTAAGAAAATTACAGCGCTTATTTTTTTAAATGGTCTTTTCTGGTTAAAGGGTGAATACATACCCATAATGTAGCGTATGTACTACATACATGTAGTATATGTAGCTGACTATCTTATTGTGCTTAAAAACAAAGCACCTGTTATTATTTGAAAAGAAGCCATCAAAATGACATGCATGTGAAGTCACTGGTCTCTACAATGGGTGTGTAGTTTCTATGCACAGCGGGAGAGAATAACTAGAATCTGTCCACTATCCTTGGCAACCAGCATACTGATGTGTTAGAATTTGACAGTAGGTATTAATTCCTTTATATTTAAGTCCAAGAACTCTAACACTATGTTGCTTTGTGTGTGGTGTCAGTTTCCATGTGTTTCCTGGCAGCTTGTATGATTGAATGAGTGGGAAGTGGGGAAATAGGAGAGTAGACCTGGATGCTGCAGGTAATAAAAATTACCTACACATTTCTCACTATTTAGAAGAAGTTTTGTTATTTTCATTCACTTCTCTTTTACTCAATTCTCTTCTTACTTATTCACTGACTGACTCTCCAACAAATCTTTATTGATTACCACTCAAGATACGGTGGTAAGAACACTCCCCATTCAAGTAGCTTTCTTCTTAATGGAAGGACAGATAACTGTAACTTGGATTTTCTTGGGTGTTTCCCCCTTTAAGATACAGATTGGATCATTATAAGATTTATAATATGAACTTTGACGTAATTTCTCTTAATTTGCGAAGGATATCCAGCAACTTGAAAATCTCCCTTAAGATACTGATGTTCTCAGCGAGTGTTTCTCATGTGTTCAGGAACCAGCCTCTCAGCACAGGCTTATCTCATACATAGGCTCCTTCTCATTGATATTTTCTGCCAGATAAGCTACTTAAAAAGGCTCTTCTTAATATAAGAATTTGCAAGTCCATACCAGGATTTAAGTTCCAAGGTTCTCCAAGCCTCCAAATGCTGAGCTGTCAAAACGATTTCATATTCACTTTAAAGCCTCTATGTCAAAGCCATGCCCTATTCTGCCTATAGCAAATCCTCTGCCCAGGTGACTGGGTGGAAGGACGGACACTGTGCTGTCTGTGATTGTTAATTTTACCTGTCAACATGGCTAGTCTATGATGTCTAGTTGTTTGGTTAAACACCAGTCTAGATGTTACTGTGAAAGTATTTTTTAGATCTGAACACTTAAATAATTGGTGGGTCTCATCCAATCAGTTAGAGGTTTTAACAAAAAAGATTGAGATCCCCAGAGGAAGAAGTAATTCTGCCTCCAGACTGCCTTTGGCTCAAGACTACAACATCAGGGGTGCCAGGGTAACTCAGTTGTTAAGCGTCTGCCTTCGGCTCAGGTCATCGTCCCAGGGTCCTGGAATCGAGTCCCATATCGGGCTCCCCGCTCCGCAGGAAGCCTATTTCTCCCTTTCCTTCTGCCTGCCGCTCCCCCTGCTTGTGCTCTCTCTCTCTCTCTCTGTCAAATAAATTTTAAAAATCTTAAAAAAAAAAAAAAAAGACTGCAACATCTACTCTTGCCAGAATTTCCAGCCTGTTGCCCTGTCCTGCAGATTTTTCAGACTTGCCAGCCCCACAATCATGTGAACTAGCTTCTTTAAATATCAAGTATCTCTGTCTCTCTGTCTTTCCGCATCCTATTGGTTCTGTTTAGAGAACCGTCAAGATTACACTCTCTTCTCCATTTGTCAGCCCACTTCCATGGACAATTAATAAAGTCCCCTCCTTCCTGCTTAATTCAAAAATCTAAAATCCTTACCTCCCCCCAAAATAAGTCCAAAATCTTCATGTAAATATATTCTTTGTAATTGTTACACAAATCGCCAAATGTGATAGCCTGAATAAAAGCTTCCTAAAGATGTCAAAGTCTTAACTGTTGAACCTGTGAATATATTACTTTATATGGCAAAAGTGACTTGGCACACACGACTGAGATTCTTGAGATGGGGAGATTATCCTGGATTATCTGGGTGGGTCCAATGCAAACATTGTGTCCTTATAAGAGTGAGGTGGGAGGATCAGCCTAGGAAGACTATTGTGATAACAGAAGCAGAAATTGGAGTAATGTGGCCATGAACTAAGGAATGTGGCTATGGAATAAGTTAGGGAATGTGGTAAACTCTAGAAGCTGGAAGAGACACAAGGAATAGTTTGTCTTCTAAAGCATCCAGAGGATCATGGTAGAGGAAAGGGAACCCAGACATAACAGAGATCAGAGTCTGAGGAGGCTAGGGTGGCTGAAATCTGGGATCTATATAGAAAAAAATCTCCATAAATGTGGAGATTTATTTGAGTTGTTGACTGACTACAAACTGCCCATATATAAGGTTAAACTCCATGAGGTAGAACAAAAGAAAGCTCTCACTGAGTTATAACCAGAGCTCACAAACTGCTGTGACAAATTTGAGTCTCAATCAGGCAAAGTGGAGGGATGTCACTGAATACATGGGACACTTAATAGAGATAGTGAATGGCTTAGAGAAAAATCCACTTTAGACTTATCCTAGCAAAACTTATAAACAGGTCCTTAAAGAATTAAGCCAGCTCACAAGTTATTTGATTGCCCAATAGAACAAAGTGCAACGTTCTTTACAGAAAATCATTAAATCAACCAACCATGTAAGTTTTATATTGTCTAAAATTCAATTAAAAATTATGAGAAGCAGGAAAATGTGACCCATCACAAGGAGAAAAATTAGTTAATAGAAAAAGACCTAGAAATGACAAAGATTGTAGGATTACCAATAACTTTAGTAGTGATTATAAATGTGCTGAAGGATTTAAAGAAAAACATAAATGTAATGAAGCTACAAATGAAAAAAAAATATAAAAGAACTGCTTATTTTAGAGTTGAAGATGCAATATATGAAATGAAAAATTTAATTGGTGGTGTTAACAACATATTGCACACTGCAGAAGAAAAGTTCAATGACCTTGAAGATATATTAATAGAAACTATTCAAACTGAAATACACAGAGAAAAAAGCTGAAAAGGAAATGAAAAATTTTAGTGATGTGTGAGATAATATCAAATAGTCTAAAATATATGAAACAAAAATTGACAAAACTGAAAGATAAATCAACAATTATATTTGTAAATCTCCACAATCCTCTCTTGGTAACTGATAGAACAAATACACAAATAAAAAGATATTAACCAACTTGACCTAGTAGGTCAAAACACCCATGGATCAAGTAGAAATTACATGAAGATTTTAGAAAATATTTTTTTACTGAATGACTTTGGAAACACAATATAATTTCGGTCATGCAACTAAAGCATGATATAGAAGGAAATTTACAGCTCTAAATTTTTATTTTAGAAAATAATAAAATATGTCTAAAATACATTATCTAAGGCTCTTTCATAAATGGTACCAAAAGAAAAACAAATTAGCCTAAAGTAAGTGATAATAATAAAAGCAATATAAATAAATAAATAAATAAATAAATAAATAAATAAATAAATAATTTTAAAAATTAGAAGGTATTAAGTAGGAGGCAATAATAAGAACAGAAAACAATGAAAGAAAAAATGGTAAAGAAGTAGGGAAAACCAATTAAATCAAAAGGGTTTTCTTTAACAACATCAATAAAATGGAAAACAGTCAAGCTAAGTGGAACAGGAAAAAAGAAAATGATATAAATTACCAATGTCAATAATAAAAAAGGGATATCTTTACAGATTATACAGACATTAGAAGGATAATGAAGGAGTATTATGATATGAATAATATGTTGATAAATATGGCACTAAAGTAGATATAATAGATAAAATCCTTGCAAGGCACATATTATAAAAATTGCCCCCAAAGAAATAAAATTTGCATAGCCATAAACTAAGAAATAAATTGAATTTTATATTAAACACTTTCCCATGAAGAAAAACCCAGTCCAATATAACTTCACTTGTGAATTCTAGACAAACCTTTAAGAAAGATATAATGTTCACTCAGAAAAATCAAATCCAGTAATATATAATAAGTATATTGCATCATGACCAAATGAAATTTATCTCTGGAGTACAAAATTGATTTATAATTTGAAAATCAATCAGTAATTTGCCACATTAGTAAAATATAGGGAAAAACCATATGACTATCTCAATAGATGCAGAAAAAGGACTTGACAAAACAATATCAAATCATGATAAAAGCTTTCAAGATAGTAGAAATAAGTAGGAACTTCCTTACACAGAAAAAGAGCGTCTACAAAATCCTTCATCTAACATCATATTTAATGGTTCTAAGTTTGGGAAAAAGATCAAGATCTCCACTCTCAACATTGCTTTTCAGCGTTTTACTGGAGGTCCCAGTCAGGGTAATAAGGTAAGTAAAAGAAATACAAGGTTTATAAACTGGAAAGGATGAGGTCAATGTGTCTGTACTTGCATATGACATGATTATGTATGTAGAAGATTCTAAGAATCGACAAAAAAGCTACAAAAAAGCTTTAGCTAGATCACGAAATACAAAATCAATATAGAAAAATCAACTGTATTTCTCTATACTAGCAAGGAATAATTAAAAATTAAATTAAACTGCTATGTAAATGTGTCGATGTCAAATTGATATCAAAAACATGTAATACTTAGGAGTGAAGCTAATTAAATATATATAAGAATTGTACATAAAAGTGACATAAAATTGTTGAGAGAAATGAAATATCTACATCAATGGAGAGAGGTTATATGTTTGCTTAACATAGTATAGGTGGCTCTTATTTAATGCAAATTATACTTCGATAAAATTAGATTTGAGAAAGAAAACTATGCATACAGTGTGATAAATATTATACTAAGGGTAATAAGGACTCAATTCAATTTTGTGTGGATGAAGGGTTTTCCAGAGATCCTCCCCGTATTGGACAGCTGTAGAGAGAGCAATTTTATTTTATTTTATTTTTTTTTTAGAGTTTTTACCCTCTTTTTTTTTTTTTTTAATTTTTTTATTGTTATGTTAATCCCCATACATTACATCATTAGTTTTAGATATAGTGTTCCATGATTCATTGTTTGTGCATAACACCCAGTGCTCCATGCAGAACGTGCCCTCCTCAATACCCATCACCAGGCTAACCCATCCTCCCAACCCCCTCCCCTCTAGAACCCTCAGTTTGTTTTTCAGAGTCCATTGTCTCTCATGGTTCTTCTCCCCCTCCGATTTCCCCCCCTTCATTCTTCCCCTCCTGCTACATTCTTCTTCTTCTTTTTTTCTTTCTTAACATATATTGCATTATTTGTTTCAGAGGTACAGATCTGAGATTCAACAGTCTTGCACAATTCACAGCACTTACCAGAACACACACCCTCCCCAGTGTCCATCACCCAGTCACCCCATCCCTCCCACCCCACCCCCCACTCCAGCAACCCTCAGTTTGTTTCCTGAGATTAAGAATTCCTCATATCAGTGAGGTCATATGATACATGTCTTTCTCTGTTTGACTTATTTCGCTCAACATAATACCCTCCAGTTCCATCCACGTCGTTGCAAATGGCAAGATCTTATTCCTTTTGATGGCTGCATAATATTCCATTGTATATATATACCACATCTTCTTTATCCATTCATCTGTTGATGGACATCTTGGCTCTTTCCACAGTTTGGCTATTGTGGACATTGCTGCTATAAACATCGGGGTGCACGTAGCCTTTCGGGTCCCTACTTTTGTATCTTTGGGGTAAATACCCAGTAGTGCAATTGCTGGATCATATGGTAGCTCTATTTTCAACTTTTTGAGGAACCTCCATACTGTTTTCCAGAGTGGCTGCACCAGCTTGCATTCCCACCAACAGTGTAGGAGGGTTCCCCTTTCTCCGCATCCTCGCCAACATCTGTCATTTCCTGACTTGTTAATTTTAGCCATTCTGACTGGTGTGAGGTGGTATCTCATTGAGGTTTTGATTTGGATTTCCCTGATGCCGAGCGATATTGAACACTTTTTCATGTGTCTGTTGGCCATTTGGATGTCTTCTTCGGAAAAATGTCTGTTCATGTCTTCTGCCCATTTCTTGATTGGATTCTTTGTTCTTTTGGTGTTGAGTTTGATGAGTTCTTTATAGATTTTGGATACTAGCCCTTTATCTGATATGTCATTTGCAAATATCTTCTCCCATTCTGTCGGTTGTCTTTTGGTTTTGTTGACTGTTTCCTTTGCTTTGCAAAAGCTTTTTATCTTGATGAAGTCCCAATAGTTCATTTTTGCCCTTGCTTCCCTTGCCTTTGGCGATGTTTCTAGGAAGAAGTTGCTGCGGCTGAGGTCGAAGAGGTTGCTGCCTGTGTTCTCCTTTAGGATTTTGATGGACTCCTGTCTCACATTGAGGTCTTTCAACCATTTGGAGTCTATTTTTGTGTGTGGTGTAAGGAAATGGTCCAGTTTCATTCTTCTGCATGTGGCTGTCCAATTTTCCCAACACCATTTGTTGAAGAGACTGTCTTTTTTCCATTGGACATTCTTTCCTGCTTTGTCAAAGATTAGTTGACCATAGAGTTGAGGGTCCATTTCTGGGCTCTCTATTCTGTTCCATTGATCTATGTGTCTGTTTTTGTGCCAGTACCATACTGTCTTGATGATGACAGCTTTGTAGTAGAGCTGGAAGTCTGGAATTGTGATGCCGCCAGCTTTGCTTTTCTTTTTCAACATTCCTCTGGCTATGCGGGGTCTTTTCTGGTTCCATACAAATTTTAGGATTATTTGTTCCATTTCTTTGAAGAAAGTGGATGGTATTTTGATGGGGATTGCATTGAATGTGTAGATTGCTCTAGGTAGGATTGACATCTTCACAATATTTGTTCTTCCAATCCATGAGCATGGAACGTTTTTCCATTTCTTTGTGTCTTCCTCAATTTCTTTCATGAGTATTTTATAGTTTTCTGAGTACAGATCCTTTGCCTCTTTGGTTAGATTTATTCCTAGGTATCTTATGGTTTTGGGTGCAATTGTAAATGGGATCGACTCCTTCATTTCTCTTTCTTCTGACTTGTTGTTGGTGTATAGGAATGCCACTGACTTCTGTGCATTGATTTTATATCCTGCCACTTGACTGAATTCCTGTATGAGTTCTAGCAGTTTTGGGGTGGAGTCTTTGGGATTTTCCACATAAAGTATCATATCATCTGCAAAGAGTGAGAGTTTGACTTCTTCTTTGCCAATTTGGATGCCTTTGATTTCTTTTTGTTGTCTGATTGCTGTGGCTAGGACTTCCAATACTATGTTGAATAGCAGTGGTGATAGTGGACATCCCTGCCGCGTTCCTGACCTTAGGGGGAAAGCTCTCAGTTTTTCCCCATTGAGAATGATATTCGCTGTAGGTTTTTCATAGATGGCTTTTATGATATTGAGGTATGTACCCTCTATCCCTATACTCTGAAGAGTTTTGATCAAGAAAGGATGCTGTACTTTGTCAAATGCTTTTTCTGCATCTATTGAGAGGATCATATGATTCTTGTTCTTTCTTTTGTTAATGTATTGTATCACGTTGATTGATTTGCGGATGTTGAACCAACCTTGCAGCCCAGGGATAAATCCCACTTGGTCGTGGTGAATAATCCTTTTAATGTACTGTTGGATCCTATTGGCTAGTATTTTGGTGAGAATTTTTGCATCCATGTTCATCAGGGATATTGGTCTGTAATTCTCCTTTTTGATGGGGTCTTTGTCTGGTTTTGGGATCAAGGTAATGCTGGCCTCATAAAATGAGTTTGGAAGTTTTCCTTCCATTTCTATTTTTTGGAACAGTTTCAGAAGGATAGGTATTAATTCTTCTTGAAATGTTTGGTAGAATTCCCCTGGGAAGCCATCTGGCCCTGGGCTTTTGTGTTTTGGGAGATTTTTGATGACTGCTTCTATTTCCTTAGTGGTTATAGGTCTGTTCAGGTGTTCTATTTCTTCCTGGTTCAGTTTTGGTAGTTGATACATCTCTAGGAATGCATCCATTACTTCCAGGTTATCTAATTTGCTGGCATAGAGTTGCTCATAATATGTTCTTATAATTGTTTGTATTTCTTTGGTGTTGGTTGTGATTTCTCCTCTTTCATTCATGATTTTGTTGATTTGGGTCATTTCTCTTTTCTTTTTGATAAGTCTGGCCAGGGGCTTATCAATCTTGTTAATTCTTTCAAAGAACCAGCTCCTAGTTTCGTTGATCTGTTCTACTGTTCTTTTAGTTTCTATTTCATTGATTTCTGCTCTGATCTTTATTATTTCTCTTCTCCTGCTGGGTTTAGGCTTTATTTGCTGTTCTTTCTCCAGCTCCTTTAGGTGTAGGGTTAGGTTGTGTACTTGAGACCTTTCTTGTTTCTTGAGAAAGGCTTGTATTGCTATATACTTTCCTCTTAGGACTGCCTTTGCTGTATCCCAAAGATTTTGAATAGTTGTGTTTTCATTTTCATTGGTTTCCATGAATTTTTTTAATTCTTCTTTAATTTCCTGGTTGACCCATTCATTCTTCAGTAGGATGCTCTTTAGCCTCCATGTATTTGAGTTCTTTCCGACTTTCCTCTTGTGATTGAGTTCTAGTTTCAAAGCATTGTGGTCTGAAAATAGGCAGGGAATGATCCCAATCTTCTGGTACCGGTTGAGACCTGATTTATGACCTAGGATGTGATCTATTCTGGAGAATGTTCCATGGGCACTAGAGAAGAATGTGTATTCCGTTGCTTTGGGATGGAATGTTCTGAATATGTCTGTGAAGTCCATTTGGTCTAGTGTGTCATTTAAAGTCTTTATTTCCTTGTTGATCTTTTGCTTAGACGATCTGTCCATTTCAGTGAGGGGGGTGTTAAAGTCCCCCACTATTATTGTATTGTTGTCGATGTGTTTCTTTGCTTTTGTTATTAATTGCCTTATATAATTGGCTGCTCCCATGTTAGGGGCATAGATATTTACAATTGTTAGATCTTCTTGTTGGATAGACCCTTTAAGTATGATATAGTGTCCTTCCTCATCTCTTATTACAGTCTTTGGTTTAAAATCTAATTTGTCTGATATAAGGATTGCCACCCCAGCTTTCTTTTGGTGTCCATTAGCATGGTAAATGGTTTTCCACCCCCTCACTTTCAATCTGGGGGTGTCTTTGGGTCTAAAATGAGTCTCTTGCAGACAGCATATCGATGGGTCTTGTTTTTTAATCCA
>NW_022589705.1:13139991-13208559 GCF_004348235.1 Phoca vitulina
GGGTCCCGCTCCTCAGCGAGCCCCCAGAGAAAAGCGGTCAGTCACTCCCGTCTCCCCGGTCTCCGGCCACACTCTGCGCTCACTCGGCCTGTGACCGCGCCTTTCTATCTGGCACCCGACCCCGGGTGGAGTCTCCAAACCCAGCAGATCCCCGCGGTGCGCTCCCGCACCTCTCCTCCCGGGGGAAGAAGGTGAGTCTCCCCGGATCTGCCGCTTGTTGGGTCCCTGCTGGAGGAGCAGTGGCCCGACTGTGCCGCGGATCACGGTTTATGGCAACCCCGAGCTGAGAGCCCGCGCCTGGGCTCCGTCTCTGCAGCCGGCTTCCCTGCTCCGATACCTGGGAGCTCTGCCGCACTCAGGCACCCCCGGTCTTTCTGTGACCCCGAGGGTCCTGAGACCACACTGACCCGCGAGGGTTCCACCCCCCACTCAGCCACCGGAGCGACTTCCCACAGCGGAGCAGACTTCTAAAAGTTCCGATTTTGTGCTCCTCGGCTCTATCACTTGCCAGAAGCGGCCGACGGAGGCCCCCTCCCCCGCCGTCTATCCTCCCGAATATCGCCTCGGATTCACTTCTCCGCACGTCCTACCTTCCAGAAAGTGGTCGCTTTTCTGTTCAGAGTTGTTGCTCTTCTTTTCTTCGATCTCCTGTTGAGTTTGTAGGTGTTCAGAATGGTTTGATCCCTATCCAGCTGAATTCCTGAGAGGAGACGAAATCCAGGTCTCCTACTCCTCCGCCATCTTGCTCCGCCCCCCGAGAGAGCAATTTTAAATGGACAAAGAGGGAAGGGTGTTTCTGAGAGACTATCGTGAGCCTGGTACATTTTTTTTTTTTTTTTTTAAGATTTTATTTATTTATTTGACAGAGAGAGACACAGCAAGAGCAGGAACACAAGCAGGGGGAGTGGGAGAGGGAGAAGCAGGCCTCCCGCAGAGCAGGGAGCCCGATGCGGGGCTGGATCCCAGGACCCTGGGATCATGACCTGAGCTGAAGGCAGATGCTTAGCCGACTGAGCCACCCAGGCGCCCTGAGCCTGGTACATTTAAAAACCCGTCAGTATTTCAGTAGATTTGGGGTACTGGAAGCAAGGCCTGGACACTGAAAGATGGGACTGGAAAAGATCAGATCACAAAAGGCCCCTTCGCCTCTCCTTAAATTTTGTACCCTTTTTGCTTCTCTGGCCTCACCCTCATCCTGGCCCTGTTTGGAAGCCATGCTATGGAGTTTGGGATTTTTCTTTAGACGCTTTCATTTCTTCAGCATGTACAGATAGAACAACAACAACAAATAGATAATCTGCTCTACTTACTGTAGGCCCTAAACTTGCATGAGTTTGTTTTTTTCCTACCATTCAAAACAAACTGTATTCTGGGGCGCCGGGGTGGCTCGGTCGTTAAGCGTCTGCCTTCGGCTCAGGTCATGATCCCAGGGTCCTGGGATCGAGCCCCACATCGGGCTCCCTGCTCCGCGGGAAGCCTGCTTCTCCCTCTCCCACTCCCCCTGCTTGTGTTCCTGCTCTCGCTGCCTCTCTCTCTGTCAAATAAATAAATAAAATCTTAAAAAAACCAACAACTGTATTCCATATAGCAACTCTGCAGAATTAGATTTGAGAGAAGGAAAATATGGACACTTACTACCTATAATGGAAACTTAGAAGACTCAATTAAATATTCAAATGCTAAAATACTTTTGGCAGTATATACACTACTCTAAAATATGTTACTAAACAGCCTATTTGAATGGAAAAATTTTTAAAAATGAGATGGATTTTTTATATTAGTGACTTAGTTAAATAAAAACAAACAGAAGCCAAAACAGTTCTTTACAGCCATGAGAGATGAGACAAAATCAAAATATAAATATGTATTGTACTATTAAACATCATCACAGGGTTATCACTCAGCTGAAAACAAATTTGAACATTACTTTCTCTTGCTTTTTTGTTGTTGTTGTTAAAAATATAAAGGCCTGTCTTTTTGATGCAGATTAAGAAAATTTCTTAGGTTAAGAAGGCAGACACTTTGTCTTATTGCTTCTACTGAAAATCAATGGTAATAAAAGATATATTTCCAACTCAAAGATACATTTTCTTTTTTTCTAAAAAATAACTTAATAATGAAAGGAAAGTTATTAAGCTGGGAATAATGCCCTGAAATTAGTGTGTTCTTTTCTCCAGTCTGAAATACCCATTTATAACAAGCAATGATCAGTTTATCAACTATAGATTATTTGATATCCAGTATTATTTTATCTCTTGAAAAATAAAGCTTCTGGCAACTATCTTCTCATGCTAATCTTCTTTAAGGGATGTCTCTATCAATTCAATAAGGTTTTGAAGAAAGCCCTATTATCAGGGGCCATGTTACTAAGGCCAGTCGGCCCTGATAGAGGATCCTCTTAGGCCAGAAAATGAAGTCAATGACACACAGGACAATCAGATAGTCTAATGTCCGGGAAGCATCTACAGAATAAAATATCTTTCATTGGACTTCGTCAAGATGAAATTTACCTTCAACTTCAACCAGAAGTTGGAGACTAGCACACCTCAATAGCCTAATATGAGGCAGATTAATCAATCTCTAGTTAGGCATTGAGGTAAATTTTAGAAAAAAAAATAATCTGTTTGATTGACACTCAGATTCTGCAAATAGTTTAAAATGTCAATCCTTAATGTCATAAAGCATTAAAGGTTTTGTCTGCATCTCCAGCTATTGAGAGCTACATGATATAAGGACATGCATGAACTAATTGAATGGGCAGACCAAACAAGGGCTTTCTGGTTTTCTTAAAGCATCGTCTTGACTACGTTCTATGGTGATGACAGTGACGGTGAGGAAATTCTTAAAGGCAGCATCCCAAATTCTAAGCATTTCCCATGGTTCAAAAGCACAGGGAAGCTGCCATGTTATTGGTCACTGCCATTTCAGTCCCTGCTTTCCCATTATAATGCCAGAATACTTGCCCAGTTTGGAGACTTACATAAATAGGTCTGTCAGGATGCCCTATTTACAACAGTAAATTTACTTTGAGATTGAGTTAAGACATTGAGGTTACAGGCTTTGGAGGGGGAAGGATGTGCTGGATGATGTACCAGTCATCTGGTACTGATTTCCTCCATATGTTTAGACCAGTGCCAGGTGCTCCTCAATGAGCTCTGTGGAGCCATTGCTTTGGGCTTGGATGGCTATGTCCAACCTATTAGCTTCCACCGGGCTGGGAATGGGAGTTCTAGGCTTGTCCTGCTTCCACTGTTCTGCTCATTTCTGCTGCAAATCCTTAGCTTCATCTTTCATCTGCTGATCAGATCCCAGGAGATTCTCCTCTACAGCAAGTTTCCTTTCCAGTGAGGTGTTTCTTTTAATGGTTTAATTCAAGTACAGCTCAACACCCTCCAGAGATTGGACAGAGGCTTATTTTACTGGTCCCATGTCATCATTTGCTTGTCCAACTTTCTAAAATATAGTTTTGTAATTAATCTGTAATTCTTTTAGTCTTCACAAGGCCATTCTAATGCTGAGAACCCTTGGAAGATTTCAGAATGTTGCTTTTCAGAGAGATTCCAGCTCCATCAGGAGGCAGTTATTTTCTGAACAGAGAGTTCTTGTTTCTATTTTTAAATTGTTGCAGCTGCATCTCCCTCTCATTTTTTGCTTCCCTCTGGGACTTTCTGCGGTTCCTCTGTATATTCTTTGCCCTTTGCTTCTATGCCATAGCTAGATCTTTTCAATAGCCAGTCTTTTCCTTCATAGAGCTAAAAATGTTCTTTTCCCATTAAGACATGGGAAGAGCTTCATTTTCCTTGTGGCCTGATGTGCAGGTGTTAGAGGTGAGGATGGGGTGGCATCTGGGGCACCACCCTAGTCCTGCATTAACTCCCCAAGAGGCCATTTCACATTGGCTTAATTTGCGCTTATTGTGAACTAGAATTCATGAGAGTTTTCTTAATGAATTACAGTTTGGTCAATTTTCTTTTGACCTGTATTTGGGTACATTATTAGAATGTCTGCATAGAAGATTTGAAAACATCATTTACTAGAGTTTAGCTTGATTTCAGAGCTAATTTGGATTACTGATCTTGTAACTCAACGTGTATGAACTGTCCATTTCTCTAGTTTTATGTCATTCACAGATTTAATGAACTTCACGTTGTGTATTCTTTTAGGAAGTTTATATTGTGTGCTATCCTTGTACTAAATATTACATCAAACGTAGCATGGAGATCCATTAGGATAAAATTCTTTTGAGTTGGTTACAGACTGGTGGAAAAAAAGGTT
This sequence comes from Phoca vitulina, assembly GCF_004348235.1. Taxonomy (NCBI): domain Eukaryota; kingdom Metazoa; phylum Chordata; class Mammalia; order Carnivora; family Phocidae; genus Phoca; species Phoca vitulina. The sequence goes on from NW_022589705.1 coordinate 13,144,267, forward strand.
AAATAACCAAATAATTACAACGCAAAGTAATATGATTAATAATGATGATGCTATTTTGCATTATTTTAGAACTGCCCAAATTAGGGGTGACTTCTTTCTCTGGAGAAGGTCCCACTGTGATTCTTCATAAAAAAAAAAATAAATAAATAAAACTGGATGTTTTAGGATACTAAAAGAAAAAAGCCAAGTAAAAGGTTAGTGTACTGTATGCTCATTCTTTATCTAAGACAATGTTAAGCAACTTCAGATATCAGCCATTGATTTTCAGCACCCTGCCAGAGGGGAGATTTTCTTTATGTGTCCAAGCAGTTTCAGATTTCTCACTGACAGAGTTCACTTGGAGGTAGAGAGGTGTTACAGAGGTGTTTGTTCACAATCTCAGACAAGCTCTGTGTGCATGACTGGATGACTTCTGGGTGGGCACAAAGATGTTCTGATTTTATCTCTTCTGGTACATGAATAATAGACCACAATGATAACTTATCACATCATAGCAGTATCGGAGTGAGATTTAACCAGGAATTCTTTCTGTTTATTAAATAGAAAACAAGGGCACTTTCTGAACAAAGGGAGTTTTTCACAGAATTTTGCAAATCTTATCTGCAATATGTAATTTATTTAGTGAACATACACAGGTTGGTGTAGCTTTCTTATGAATTGTATACAATAGTAACACTTCATTAAATTCATTTTTTTTTCTTGAAAGAGGAAAAAAACATTAATTGCATAGTGAGTGATCCAGTCTTCTCAGATCCTTCAAAGGGTATTTTACCAAGGATCTCCCATATTAGTTATTTAAAATTCTACAGAAGTGCAGAGGAGGTAGTAACATACTTTCCTGATTTTTTTCAACCAAGTTCTGAATTTTAAAAGAGAATGAATTGATCAGACCTATGAAGAGGAAAAAAAATGTAATGTAATATCAGAAAATGCCTTTTGGTTTTGACATAATTCATAAACTAGAGATACTTATGGGATTAGGAATCTTTAAACTGATTTAAGTTCCTAGGTTGGATACTTAAAATAGCACAGTGACTTCTCAACATCTTTAGCCGGAGCACCTCTTGTCTGTTTTCTCTGTTTGTTTGTTTGTTTGAAAAAACAAGATATAGTAATGGTGGTTTGGAAGAGTCAAGTATGAGAGGGGTATTGATAGAAAAATTTTCAATCAATTTTAAAATGTATGTTTTGAAGAATCACATTTTCAAAACAGTTTCATATTTTTCTGGGAAACAAACAGTGACTCCTCAATTGAGTGCTTCCATAGATACTCCTTTTGTTTTCCAGTTCCCGTTAGTCAAGCTCCAGTTCAATTTTTAGCCTTCCATTATCATTCCATCCATGTAATATCTTCTTTATGCAAATTTATGAACACATTTTGTTTCAATATATTTATACATGTGGTATTATATAATGCATATTATATAACATATTATATTTATATACTATATATACCATTTGTTCTTTTGACTTTTTGTGTAGGTTTAGTTACTCTGTTGCTTACTTGATTAAGTAAAGAAGTATTTGAGTGTCTCTAATGTGCTTAGCATGATTCTAAGCTCTGGGAACACAACAATGAACAAATCAGATATGTAGAGTTTGCACTCTAGTGGGATAGACAGAAAATAAGATGAGTAAAATAGAAGGTGATACCCAAGAAAAAGAAAAAAAAATGGGGAAGGGATGAGTTAGAGGTTAGTGATTTTGAGGGACCAAAAAGGCCTCATCAAGATAATGATAGCTGAGTAAGGAAATGATGGCGGCGAGGGAAAGAGCCATGTCAATATCTGGAGGAAGAGCATTCTGAGTTATTGGGAGCAGCATGTGCAGAGGTCCCGAGTTAAAAGTTCTCTTGGTGTGTTTGAGAAGCAACAGGGTGGTCACCACGGCTAGAAGTAAAAGGGAGGGACAATAGGAGACCTGATTCTGTATGGATTTAGAAATTCTCAAAGGCTTTGGGTTTTATTCTGACAGGGATAGAAAGGCACTGGGGGGATTTAGGATTGACAGCATTGGACTTACATTTTCATATAATACTCTGTACCTTGTTGAGAATAGAGTGCATGGGGCAAAAATGGAAGCAGGGAAACAAAACAAAAGTCTATTCTAATCACCCAAGTGGTAAGGGAGGGGAGAAGTGGTCTGATTCTAGAATGCAGAGCTCTCCATTAACTCATTAGTTGTTTCCCTGCCCTAGCCCTGGAATCAGCCATTATATTCTGGAACCCAGATTTCTGATTCCTTTTAATGGAGAAAGGTATTAGAAACCAAGTTCTGGACACTATGCTCATTGATACTAGGTCATTTCAGTGGACAGAAAATAGATAATTATTACTTTTTAAAATTCCATGTGTTCCTACTGAGATTTCTAATTCCAATTCCAACTCTAAGATTCTTTCTTGAACCTTCCCAATTTGTATTTTCCTTCTCCCATAAGTGAGAGTTTGGATCTGAAAATATGGATGTATTTACTTACTACCTCAATTTTACGATATACCTGAAAAAGTTTGAGAATTGCCACATCTATCCTGCTACAAAGACAAATTCTACTAAATTAAGTTGAAGATTTCTTTTCAATTCTCATTGTCTTTAGACTGAGGGTGTATAATCAAAGTACTGTGTATAGATATTATTTAGATTAGCATATTTTTCCCCTATGAGGTCATATATTCTATTTATTATGCTGTCTATTGTATTTGTTTCTATTTGTATTCAATTTTATTTATTTATTTTTTTAAAGATTTTATTTATTTATTTGAGAGAGAGAGAATGAGAGAGAGCACATGAGGGGGGGGGGAGGGTCAGAGGGAGAAGCAGACTCCCTGCCGAGCAGGGAGCCCGATGCGGGACTCGATCCAGGGACTCCAGGATCATGACCTGAGCCGAAGGCAGTTGCTTAACCAACTGAGCCACCCAGGCGCCCTATTTGTATTCAATTTTAGATTTCTCCATTTAATTTTTATTTAGTTTATTTTTTTAATTGTAAAACATTAAATTATTCCCAAAGTCCAAACTATACAGAGCTATTCTCAGAGAGGTGTTGCTTCCTGCCATCTGATCTCCATCCACTAAACAGCTAATTATATTAGCATTTAGTTACCGTTGCCATATTTCTTTTTGCAAAAATAAGCAGATATCTGTCTATGTCTTTCTCTACTTTTTCCTATCTAAGATACAGTAAATAAATTACACATATCTCTGTATACTGCTTTTTTACTTAATAATATATACTGGAAATTTTTCCATATTCATTCATAAGGATCCTCCCCTTTCTTCTATAGAGCTCTGGGTACATCATTGGATGTATGAACCATAGTTCACCCTATTAATTTCTAGGTATGGGCATTTAAGTTGTTTCCAATATTTTGAAATAACAAAAAATGCTGCTATGAAAAATCTTGTGTGTACATATTTCCTTATTTTGGGAGGTATATACAGAGTAAATTCCTAAAAGTAGGATTGCTGGATCAAAGGGTAAAAGCAAGTGTAGTTTTGTTAAATATTGCCAAAATAGCCTTCAGAGGAGTTTTACTATTTAGCATTCCCGCAAGCAATGTATGAAATTGCCTGTCTTCCAACAGCCGTTCCCCAACCACAATAGAGAGAATGTTGTCAAATTTTGAATTTTGGCCAACTTGACAGTATCACAGTGTAGTATTAATTTGTATTTTTATTATTGTGAAAGGACACCTAAATTTTTGACCTGTGCAATTAGGAGAATGGGGATTTCCATTAACTACATTGTGGAATACTGTTCGTTCTTTTTTAAAGCAAGGTTTGTAGTCACTATCAGAGTCTCAGTTTTGGACACATTAAACAACCTGTTGGACATTCAAGTGAATTTGTTAAGTAGATACATAAGTCTAGATTTCAGGGAAGAGTCTGGGCTACAGATATAAAATTTTATGGTATTATAAATATATGACATTTACATGCTTGAGACTTGAAGAGATCACCAAAGGAATGTATTATTTAGAAAAGAAGAGGTACAAAAATTAAGCCCATGGGCTCTGTCACCTTAAGAAATTGAGGAAATGAGGAAGAACCAGATAAAGAAATTGGAAAGGAATGTTCAGAGAGGCAGAAGGCAAACAGGGAAATTTGATGTCTTAGAAGCCACATGCAGAAATATTTTAAGGTGGAAAGACAAATGTTGCAAACAGGTTAATCATTTGAGAACTGACCATGGGATTTAGTGCCATGGAGGTCTTTAGTGACCTTGATAAGAGCAATTTTTGTGGGTGTTGGGGTGAAAGCCTGATTGGATTGGGCTCAAAAGAGAACAAGCAAAAAACAATAAGATTGTACTGAAGATTTGCAATCTATACCCTTTTCAAAATTTTTAACTATAAGGGGAACTAGAGAAATGGGCAACAAATTAGTTATCTCAAGAATAGACCCCAAGTCTCTATACTTTTTTTTGTACCTTCATAGCACTAGTTACTGTGAACATTTTTATAATAAACGCATAAACTCTGAGTTGAAAATCTTTTCCAGTATAGGAATATCCCTCATGCCTTCCCAGATAGAGTAAACAAAAAGGATTTTTTTCCCAGATGGAAGTCCATTATTCTTAATATTGAGAAAGATGCAAACACAAGTAATTCCATTCAGAGACTGAAACTTGGGAGGATATGTTGCCTACTCAACAAGGTTCTGTGAATCCCTTACTGTTGGAGTGATCTTCCAAACCATGACATCATTTGTTATCAATTGTAGTCTCAACACAATGTGTATTTTTTAAACTTACTCAGGGAAATGCTTTATAACTTTTTGAGAAGCAGTGCATCATACTTGAGAAAAGCTGTTAACATAAGGTCTTGGACATTCAGTTCCTTGAAAAGAATATAGACAGACCTATTGTTGACATATTCTCTCAACCAAATTACTGACCTTTTCTTCTTTGATTTATTTGTACATTTCTATTATCACAATTATTTGACATGTTAATATAAAACGCTCTCCTAAATAGAAATGCCTTATATTTTTCCATTTAGATTTTTATTTTTAACAGAGCAATGTCTTACACAATTGCAGTAAATTACCATAACCCTTAAAAGATTATTACGTATAGTTGAGTGGTCTGTCTTTTGGAGATCTCACCAAAGGCACACACAGGAGAATGGGAATAACGTGGTACCATATCTTTGGAAAGACCATCAAATCTCTCTACACAAGACCTCTTAGTACTAATAAAATGCCTTTCAGCTGAGGGCGTCAATGTGCTTTACCAAGTAAATGGAGAAAGGAAAGTAAATTTTAGTGGGATCCTATCTCAAGCAATTAAGCAAAACAAAACAAAACAAAACAAAAAGAAACAACTGTTCAAAAATGGGAAAAAACTTAATTAGAAAGCAATGAATTGTGTTCATTTATTAATTTCACAAATTTGTAAGAAATTTTATTGTCAATTTCTCCTTTGAAAATAAGAATTTCATTTCATTTACTTTTATTTACTAATTATCAACGAAGATGAAATCTTTGACACATTTGGCTATGTCGGGTCTGTTCAGTGAATGCATGATTTTCTACTTCTTTATCTAAAGTTTAAATACCCAGGACAGAAACAGTAGTAGAGTTAAAATATCACCCATCTGCTTTAGTAGTAAGTAAGGAAGTAATATTTATTTGCTTATTTGTTTGTTTGTTTACTTATTTATTTAATATTTAACAAACTATTAGCAAGCCTCATACATGAAGAGCACTAACAATTTAAAACAAGCCAATAGAACAGAATAGAGAACCCAGAAATGGACCCTCAACTCTACCGTCAACTAATCTTCAACAAAGCAGGAAAGAATATCCAATGGAAAAAAGTCTCTTCAACAAGTGGTATTGGGAAAATTGGTCAGCCACATGCAGAAGAATGAAACTGGGCCATTTCCTTACACCATACACAAAAATAGACTCAAAATGGACGAATGACCTAAGTGTGAAACAGGAATCCATCAAAATCCTTGAGGAGAACACAGGCAGCTCGCTCCAGTGTTTGAAATTTCTCCAGCTTTTTGTTTCAATGTGGTTGAGTTAAATCTCTTGCCTCTATTACAGTAGTCTTGAATAAAGTCTTCCTTGCCTGATTAACCCATCTGGTGCAACTATTCTTTGACACATGGGCTATGAGCTTGGTGGAATCAAGAAAACTGGGATATAACAGCGGTGATGAAGACACTCAGGATGAAAAGAGTTCCTGCCATATGCATGCCTTGAAACAGAAGCCTTAGAATCCTGTACACACTCCTTATAGTAAAATGAATTTGTATTCCTGAAATATTATTATTTGAAACCATAGAATGCTAGAGCTTGAAATGGACTCGATATCAGTAAATCCACTCTCTTTGATGGGTCATCTGCCCAAAATCACCCATATAATCAGAGTTAGAACTGTAAAGCTGGTCTTCTGATACCTAGTTCAGTCCATTTGGGGTAGACCTGTGTTTTATATCTGTTTTAGATATATTCGAGAATTTTTACGCTTCTACTCACAGAAGCACATCTTGTATACCTGAGATATTATTACTACTCTGATAAAGAGCTTGATAATAATTGAATGGGGTAACTACATAAATTGTCATAATCTGTTTCATACGCCAACACAAATATTTGAGCTAATGTCTTGGACTTAATATGAAATACTATATCATATACAGCCTCATTGTTTGAATTAAGACCTACCAGTCAATGCCATATATGGTTTTAATTTTAAAACATCCAATTTTGCTTCAAGCTGTTAGGAAAATTAAAATGCATTACTTTTAGGTTTTACAGCATTTTCAAGTAGTTTGTTGTCATGAGATGAATACCGCAATCTATCAGTTTTTTTATTCATGATGCTATTTAAATAAATATCAGGTTTTTGTATGTGCTGTTCAACTTCTCATTATCATGCAATAAAGCCTTTCCAAATTGCCTGAGGTTAGTGCCTTTGTTAGAACCCACGAGATTGGAAAACATAGCTAGAGTCATGAGAAAGTTAACTGACCTATATTTGCAAAAAATATATAATTAAAAAAAATTAACATCAAGGTCACATCACCAGATTTAGCCATTATCAGGCTCGAATTACTAAAGATTAAAGCTCATAATGATTAATTCATAGCAATGTAATGTATGTCTGTGTGGTCATCTGCGTTTAGCACCTGGATCAAAGAATTTGGCTTGAGAAATGTCCTGGGTCAAAGAGAATGTTCGGGGTTGCCTGGATGTAAAAGTAGTTTAAAGAGAGCACAAATGAAACTCATAAATTATCTCTTATTTTTACCATAAAAAAGAGTCAAATGGAATGACTATAATATAAAGCTAAGCATAAGCTGCTCTGCTCCTGAGTTGAAAGGTTTATGACTCATTTAAAAGTGCCTATTGGTGATGACTAGAGCTTAGTGGGAAGGACATTTTGATTATCAGTTTCAAAGTGTCAGTTCATCTACTTAGTGTTGTAAATGGAAAGAAAATGCCATGCAGCAGCTGTTCTGTGTGCGTAACAAATGGTTAAGTACTTGTTCTATCACTCGGCTTAATAACAGTCTGCATTTGGAAATACAAAAAGATCAAAACATTTAACTTGCTAAGGAGTTAGGACAGCGCTTGGTAATTGACCGGTGACATCTGACCTCTCACTTGAGTGAGAGCTCGGGCACGTGCCACGAGCAACGCTGAAGTCCTTCCCTTATGTTTCTGTTGCATCATATTTGTAGTCCTGAAGCCAGTTCACAAGTCCTTGTGTGCAATTCAGAAATCTAAAAGTTTAGGGGAGCCTGGGTGGCTCAGTTGGTTAAGCAACTGCCTTCGGCTCAGGTCATGATTCTGGAGTCCCGGGATCGAGTCCCACATCGGGCTCCCTGCTCAGCAGGGGGTCTGCTTCTCCCTCTGACCCTTCCCCTCCCATGCTCTCTGTCTCCCATTCTCTCTCTCAGATAAATAAATAAAATCTTAAAAAAAAAAAAAAGAAATCTAAAAGTTTATTCATCTGTCGTATGTTTTGGGAAAGCCTCTGTGGCAGGAAATACCGACTCCAACTGATGTGAAAAAATTTGTATTTTTATTTATCACATTTTAGTGTGACTCTTGATTTGTTTCATTTTAGAAATACTATTGGGTTTGGGAAGCCTGGGTGGCTAGGCTGGTTAAGCGTCTACCTTCGGCTTGGGTGGTGATCCCAGGGTCTTGGGATCGGGTTCCGCATCGGGCTCCTTGCTCAGTGGGGAGCCTGCTTCTCCCTCTGCCTGCCGCTCCCACTGCTTGTGCTCTCTCTCTCTCTCTCTGAGAAATAAATAAATAAAATCTTTAAAAAAAAAAAAAAACTACTGGGTTTGATTATAGGGATCTACTCTAGGCCCTCTGTGGGCATTTCATACAATGTGGTCCAGGGACTATATTATCTTCCTAAAATCTGAAAATGTCTGCATTCTATTTTTTTTTTTTTTTTTAAAGATTTTATTTATTTGAAAATGTCTGCATTCTAAAACCCAACTGGTCCCAGAGTTTTCTTTCAGGGAATTGCAAACTTCTGCCCCTTATTATATATTGCATACTCTGGCAGCTCTGGCTAATGTCTGTGTCCTTCTTCTGCAGAGTGGAGCTGCGGCTGGGGTGGTTGCCCCTCCCAGCCTTACATTCGCCAGCCCCTCTTGCTGCAGATCCCGTGACTAGCTATCACCAGTCGCATATGAACCTAAGTGAAGTGTCACTTCTGGGTCAAGCCTTTCTTAAGAAGCAGGTGGGGTCTTGAACCTCCCCCTGGTTGACACTGAGGAAGTACCCTTCTTACTGAAACATCCCCCGAAAGGAACAAAAACCAAAATGGGTTGAGCCAAGGGCAGTTAGGTACAGTGACAGATGAGAGCCTGAGTTTGCAAGGGCAGTTAGGTACAGTGACAGATGAGAGCCTGACTTATATCCAATAACAAGTCCAAATAGGAGTTTGCAACCCAATTTACTAAAAAGACTCACTCCAGGGAGGGAAGACCACCTGTGTAGGTTCAAGTTCAAGTTCTTTCTTAAGAAGCAGGTGGGGTGTCTTTTTCTTTCTTCTGCTGGCTGCAAGCAGAGTCTCCAAAGCCCAAGTTGAAGGCAGAACCAGAAGGTGGAAGGAACCCAAGTCTAGAAATCATTTTGGGAAGGAAAGCTGCTCACTGCCCAGAAATACCAACACTGTGTTGTTAAAAGAGCGAGAAATAAATTTCCCTGGTGTAAAACCCTGAATTTTTACGGCTTATTTGTTATAGCAGCATTGATAAATACACATTCTGTCATGTGATTATGTGTTATTTTCTAATTATTAAAAATATATAATTGTGTTATTTTCTAATTATTAAAAATATATTATATATTAAAAATATATAATTACTATATATTCTCTGAGAAAGATACTATGTTTTATGCCTGTATCTAGTCAATTGTATAAGGAAGAAGGTACAATAAAGAAACTGCTTTTACATAATTGAAAGAATTATCTAGACTTTGGAAGCCAAAAAATTGTATTTAAAAATTTAAGTGTCATTTAACAGTCATGTAACTTGGAGCATTCCACCATCTTTTTGAACCATGGTTTTCCCACCTGTGAAACAGAGATAATGATATTCATGTGGAGAGCTGTTATGGAAACATCTAGCACTGATCAGATGGCTTTGCACAAAGTTGTGCCAACCAGTATAATGCTTAACATCAGTGCTCTACAAGGCTTTTTGAAAAATAAAACAGTAGCCACTAGAAGTATATAGTGATTTATAATTTGTAACATGTTTTCAATATTTTATCTCATTTTCTTGACATGGCAACTTTGGAATGTCACTATGGTTAGAAATATTCTTTTTACTATTAAAAACGAAGAGGCTCAGAAGTTCTTAAAACTCATACATGAGAATATCAGAGGTAGAAGCTAATTCTTCTGACATCTACTTCCATGTTCCTCCTCCCACAACAAAATCTTAAAATGGATAGGTTCTCTTTTTTTCTCTTCTATTCTTGGGCAAGTATTTGAAGAAAGTACTTCTGTGTTGTTGCTTTGCTTGTATAAGACCAAGGATACTACATAGACTGAGTTTAAATCTTAAGCAGATATTTATTTACGCATCTAGGCATAAGTTTGTTTGGTGAGCCTAAGAAGATCTATCTATCATTTCTCCAGTTTATTAGAGTGGGTCTATTGACATTGTGAAGACATTATAATAATTATAACATCTTTGAGTGTTTACCATATACCAGTTATTCTCGTAAATTTTTTATACATTAATTCATTTTATATTTTAACTACCCTATGAACTACTTAATATAATTATCCCCATTTTACGTATGAGAAAACTGAGGCACAGTGCAATGAAACAACCTTCTCAAGGTCATATGGCTATGAGCTGCAGAGCCAGCATTTTAGTCTACCTCCAGAGGTACCTCTTGAACATCACGATATCCCATCTCTCAACATATGTCAATATATATTTAATTGATAGCAAGTTTTTGTTCTACAGAATTAAGGGAATGGACTTTACAACTTAATACCATACTTAGTGTCTAGGGTGGCATTCTTAAAGTGTTGGAAACTTTTAATTTTGATCTAGAAAATTACAATTTAACTATATATAATGAAACAGGTCCCTGTCTCAATGAATTTGGAGACTTATATCCAATAACAAGTCCAAATAGGAGGAAGGATATTTAAATGGGGAGTGGGAGAGGGAAGCAAGGGAATAGAGGCCCATATTCAGAAGTAAAGAGATACAGAGGTAAGAGATACAAAGGGAAAAGATAAAGAGTGTAAAATTACTGAGAGGCTCCAGATGCCGAAAGAGTCAGCAGAAGAAATGGATGACATATGGAACTAACCACCGAAGGGAGATGATTATGACATTCTGAGATCCCGTCCCATGGATGGATGGGACCTAGGAAACCAAACAGGTATAGGCAGGGAAAAGTGTTGAGCACATCAACTACCTTAAAGAAGAGCTATTATTTCATAATTAAAACTTGAGCATTCGTTATTTCCATTGAGTCCTGATGGTCTTGACTATTATCCCATCCCATATTCCCATGAAGATGTCCTCACAGACAGTCCTTAAGAAAAGCTCACAAAATTACTAATGCCATGATGCAAATATGTTTCTGCTTTTGAGATTTTCAGAGTTCTTTTAAACATTTGATCATCATATAATTTTAGCACTCTCATGCTTTTAAAATTTACTATCATTTACTTCATGCTTTATCTCTTCTCATGCATTAATACGTGAGGTATCATAGTAGATTAATTAAAGGGGGAACTCTCAGAGCCAGACAGATATGGATTATAATCTTTGCTCATCCACTTCCTAGATGTGTGACCTTGAACATGTTACATAACCTCTCTAAATCGTAGTTACATCATTTGTAAGCTGGGGAATAATAAAAGTACCTACTTCATAAAACTGTAGTGATAGTTTAATGAAATAATGTTTGTAAATCACTCAACGCAGTTCCTGACCCATAATTAGTGCTCAATAAATATGGACTCTTATTAAACTGGTGGTACACTTTGTGAAGTTGATTTACCTTTCCAAAGTGAGCAATGTCACTCTCTTCTTGCTGGCAGGAATAAGCTCACCAATCTATCTCACGGTGCCACTTGGCCCGGGCCTGCGTGCTGTGACTGGAATGGGATGAGAGGAAGTTGACTTTCTCTCAGTTCGTTTTTCAGTGTCCATCGTCTCTCATGGTTCTCTCATGGTCTCTCATCGACTCTCTGGCCCAGAGTCCAGTCTTATACACTGAAGGTGTGGCACCTGGGAAGCTCCCCCTGGTTGACACTGAGGAAGTACCCTCCTTACTGAAACATCCCCCAAAAGGAACAAAAACCAAAATGGGTTGAGCCAAGGGCAGTTAGGTACAGTGACAGATGAGAGCCTGAGTTTGCAACCCAATTTACTAAAAAGACTCACTCCAGGGCGGGAAGACCACCTGTGTAGTTTCAAGTTTAAACAGGGATAACCAGTTGCCACAAACATCCCAAAGCCTGCGGGGCGCAGAAAAGCAATGTGAAGGAGAATCTTTTTACACCAAGTCTTGAATGAATTGAGTGTAGTTTCAGAGAGAAATAATGTGAAGGGGAAGTCCTTTGGGGTTTTATTTTTTCCTTCCTTTAATTGTTAAAAAACCCAGTCCGCAGAGAGAGAATAATATCCCCACTTTTACTTTGTGGCCCCATGGTGGATATGAGACCAAGAAGTGATTGTTTTGTTAAATATTTACGTCCTTGGGCTTCACGTGAGCTATTACAATCACTTTAAGCCCACAGGCCTCCATCAATTTTATGAATGTCATTAATCTTGTCACTTAACCATCTTGGCCTTCGGTTTTTGTTCTCCTCTACCTTGCTTGTCCTTGATGGTAAAGAGCAAGGGGGATTCAATCTCAGAAAGGGAGATGACTCTCTTCCTTCCTCGTGATCAACACAACCCAGCTGTGCATATACTGTGTGGGTCGGTTTTCCTGTGAATTTTCATCACTGCCTTTACCATAGCATTTGGAATTAAGGCATTTTTCCTTCCTTTTACACAAATATTTTATCTTTACAAAATTTTTTAAGTGATATCTCAGAGTTTCATTTGACACCAAGAAGTCACTGAGGTTGAAGAAAAGGGTTGGTTGTAAGACGAACCATGAGAGACGATGGACACTGAAAAACGAACTGAGGGTTCTAGAGGGGAGCGGGGTGGGAGGATGGGTTAGCTTGGTGATGGGTATTAAAGAGGGCACGTTCTGCATGGAGCACTGGGTGTTATGCACAAACAATGAATCATGGAACACTACATCAAAAACTAATGATGTACTGTATGGTGATTAACGTAACAATAAAAAGTTTTCAAAAATTTAAAAAAAAAGAAAAGGGTTGGTTGTGGATCAGGTAAAGAACAAGTTTGAAGAGCAAAGGTTAGGGATGGGAACTGCAAGGGGGCTATTAAGTAATTGTCCTCAAATTCATGGCTTTCAGACCTGAATGGCGAAAAGCACAAATTCTTCTGGTTAATCTAGAAGCTGTGCTTCAGTTATTCCTTCATGTACCATGCGTTTGTTCATTGAAGAAACATGTATTGAGCTCCTACTATGTGCAGAGTAGAACACTTTTCATCTCCACTGGGAAGGCAGGCATGCTAATTACTGCTATAAAACTATCAAATATACACATATACAAGGCTACAAACAGATACGATATAATACAGATACAGTATAGACATAAACAAAGAGCTAAGGACACCTGGAAAAAGGAGCAATCAATTCCCACTGGAAGCTCTGATAGCTTTACGTCTAGAGTTGGGAAGAGGGAGAAGGGCATTGCAATGCTGAGGTATGCTGGCTTTCAGCTGCCCTGCACGGGCCAGTGGCCGGCGGCAACCTCCGAGTCACCCCTCGAGCTACAGGCAGCTCTCCTCAGAGGGTCACCACACATGCTGTTTGTACGATGAGAGCTGGGGGTGGCTCTGGTTTACACTGTTTGTACTGGTGTCATTATTAATCCAGCCACTGTCCAGAGTGAATGGTTGGTTACGCACAGCTCCTCTGCCCCTTGGTAATAGGTGCTCCTTTCTGGCTCTTGCTCTCTCACCCTAACTCTTCCTCCAGCCCATAAAGAGGAAAGGGGTTCAGGGCAGGACCCTTAATCCTGAACCCCCAAGGTGAGGACTGCCAGAGGACTGAAGAGGAATGATCAGAGAGTGTAGGTCTGGGACTGAGAAGATGGTCTGGAACACAGAAAAGAGTAGCGTAGGGTCCTCTTTGACTAGGTTTTTGCCTGGAGGTTTCCATATGTGTGGTGTGGAATATTTATGCAATGTATTAATAGATCACGAATAAAAAGTTTGCTGCTTACTTATGCTTCATAAATGCTGTACGAAGCAAGCATACACTGGTTTCTTTACTCAAGATTTCCTATGACCTTTTAGGTGCTCAGTGACCATGTGATCTCTGCACAGTGCTGTGTACAACATGCCGTGTGCCCAGACTGAGACATCCAGCCATGGAACATTCCATTTCAGGAAACCCAGCTTTAGGCCCTGAACTCCGTATGTTGCTGATGTTAGAGAAGATGAAGTTTTCTGTAGTAATTCACTGGCTGTCCTTTAGTTATGTTATTGGACTTTCTGCTCAGTTGCCATATGTCTTCGTTGTTGCTTTATTTGTTTGTTTTTTCCAAATAGTTGGTGGATCTGCAAAATATTTGTGTAAGGAATTCACCACATCATTGTCACTTTCTAGACCTCTTATTTTCTACTTAAGGAAATGGAAGCACAAAAATATGAAGTAAATAGCCCCATTAAAAATAGATTTATTATTTGTCATCATAAATTTCCCATGGGCTGTGGGCTCATTATCAATATAAGGTAGCGGGAAAACTCCTCAGGTGGGGGAGTCCAGATACCTGAACCTTCATACTCTACCATTCACTAATGGCTCCTGTAACTTTGCAAAAACCCAAGGTGTGTTGTCTCAGTTCCAAATTCCATATCCCAATATTTAAGTCTTACTTTGTTTCCAGTCTATAGAAGATTCTGGAACAGGATTAAGCAATTTACCTTGGAGTAAGTGACACAGCAGCAGAAGAGATGGGACCCTGGAGATGTATTTCCAGTCACTAACCCCTTTTGAAAGCTCTGCCTTCCTTTTTACATTTTTGGAAGTTTTTCAAAATACAAAACATCTTATAAAAGATTAAGCCTAATGCCCCATACCAACATTTCTTTTATATGAAAGCCTCAAAGTTCACTGGGGACTGTAGACTAACATTTCCTAACATCTCCGTGATCACCCTCCCCGCCCAGATCTAAGAAATTCAGGTCAGAATATAATGTAAGTAGGTGTGATGCCCTTGGGAGGGTGAAGACGAAAGCTGAATACAGCAGTGAATGGTCCTCTGTGCTCCAAAGCCCTCCCCAACTCAAGAGCAAGTCCCAGCCTTTTTCTAATATTAATGAATTACTTTCAAAATTTACACAGATAAATAAATCACTCAGAGAATCATGAAACACTGGAAACAGAAAAGTGGCAGCCTGACAAACCCAGGCCTTGCAAAGGCTTTGATTTATTTTGTCTCTGCGCCTGAGGGACAAAATAGGTAATTTTCCAGTGTGCGGGTAATTATCCCAGGCTGGCCATCTTGGGAAAGGACCCCCTGGAGCTGTTGGCTGACCTTGGCACTTTTATCTTTTAGCTCGTGCCAACATACTGCTGGAGAGAAATCCTATATTGCAAAGAGCTCTTCTCTTACTCCCCCACACTTGCTTGGGGTCACATGATGTGGTCCACGCTCCCTGGTTTTCTCCTCACAGAAGAATGAAAAGCAGGTAGCGAAACGTGCACCAGTTAAGCTAAATGTCAAATTCGAATGCTGTCTTTTGGTCAGAGTCAAGACCCAAGTCTGCCTAGATCTTAGTGACCACAGCTCTGAAACCCTAAGATTGTCATGTGTCTGGTGCTTGAGGTGTAAGCAGCTAATAAAAAGTCAACTTGGATTAATGAGAAGCAACTTTCTAATAGAGCTGACACACAATCAAGCGGATCAGTAGAGGGGATATGAAATGATCTCTTACAGCTGAAGGGGCATTTCAGAGCGAGCCAAATGCTTTAGAGGAATTTCGGGATGTTCCATCTCCCTAATACAATTTAATGCTTTTTGTAATTAGTTGGGGATGTGCCAGAGAGCTTTAGATGGCCTCATTTTCTTCTTTTAACTTTTGATTTGGTTCTACTCACTCTTTCTTTGTAGCTCTATATTACATTTGCAAAAATGGGACCGTTAACATATATACCGTTCAGCGACGTTTTCCTTTCATTTAATGGTGAGTTTTGACTATCTCGCTTCAAGTATCGCTCAGGGCTTAAGCATGAGACTGCCTGGGTTTGAATCCCAGTTCTTCCACTTACAAGCTGTGTGACTTTGAACGAGTTACCTGATATCTCTGTGCCTTCGTTTCATGGTCTGTAGAATAGGGATGATGAAAATATCTTACCTCTAAGGTGGCTACGAGAACATTATAAAGTCTGACGTATGTGAGGCATATGTCTGTTTGTGTGTGTATATGTGTGACTGTGTGTGGAATTTTTTTTCTAGTCACTGAGTAGCTTTTCATTTTGTGGATATACCTTAATTTATTCAGTCATTCTGTAGTGGATGGTCATTTGAGTTATTTATTAATATTTTTCCTTTATATTCTTTTGTACACAATTCTGCACACATCCGGGCTCCTAATTGTCAAGACTCCTCTTCACACTTTCACATCATCTTTCCCTATAAATATTAAACTATATTCCTTCTCTTTTCATCTCCCCCAGCCTATTATACTTTCTATCTCTAATTAAAATGGGGAAGGGTTTTCTATCTTACTATAGAGACAGAACTCAGTTCACATATTTGTCCTTTTGAAAGCTCCAGCGTCTAAAGGCTTTCTGTCTGGCTTTGCCCAGTGAACTCGCTACATCGTTTTATCCTGGACTTGATTACTTGGGTCATAAAGAAAGCAAAAATGGACATCTTCTTAGCAGTTTATTTCTACCATCAAGTAATGTCATTCTTCATCTATCGCTTTTCCTGCTGACATTTTATGTTAAGGGTCACTCTGCTCCTGACTTCTCTAACTTTATTCCTACAACTCTTCCTTGACCACTTCTCTCTCCCATGTTCCCCGAGAACAGGGTTAAGGGAGATAAATGAGACACATTCTTGCCCTCAAAGGAGCTAATGTATGAGGAAAGACAGCAAATATGGTCTGACTTGTAGCCAAGACCTAAGCAAATGCTATTTGATACTGAACAAAAGAAGTAAGCCTATGATTGCAACATAGTGTGAAGATCTCTATCACAAAAGGGTTGCAGAAAAGGAAGCCAGGGGGCAGAAAGGTTACTTATTTGCTCCTGCCTCTGGGTCTATGAGACAAAGGACCTGAAATTGCTGGTATGTTGGAAATACCTCCTATTGAAGAGGAAATCTGAGGTTGAAATTCTTTTAAAAAATGAATAGGAAAAAAATAAGGGTAGTACAAAATCCCTACACTGAAAACCATTTAAAAATCAAATATGCTAAATACGTACCATTTACAAAAAAAGAAAACGTTGACCCAAACGTCCATGTGCTTTAAAAAAGGCACTGCCAAATTTAAAATGAAAAATAAGAGTATATTTAAAAGTCAACTCCATCTTGAGTTATATTTTAAATAAAAACAACTTCAATGATTTGGTCAGTAATAATTGCTTTTTCAGTGTTTTTCTCCAGGAACTATCAAAATGTTATTCTAGAAAGAATTATAGAGGGCACCTGGGTGGCTCAGTCGGTTAAGCATCTGCCTTCCACTCAGGTCATGATCCTGGGGTCCTGAGATCCAGCCCCGCATTGGGCTCCCTGCTCAGCAGAGATTCTGTTTCTCCCTCTCCCTCTCCCCCTACCCCCCACTCATGCTCTCTCTCTCTCTCAAATAAATAAATAAAATCTTTAAAAAAAATAGAATTATTGAATTAAAACATAAATAGAAAAGTAGAAGAAAATGTTGATTTTCACTTCAAAATAATTCACTGAAATCCTTGTTTTCCACAATCTTATGCACCAGTGAGTAGTAAATTCTCAGTTATTTTGAACTTCTCCAAAAAAATATAATTTATTATCAATAAATACTCAATTTCCTCTTAATTTCTTGCTCTCCTCCCTCAAGGAACAAAAGAGAATTCCATTTCACATTATCAAAATAATCGTCACCATGGGGAAAAAAAAAAAGCCTTAATGAATGTTTCTGTGGGCTCTGGGAATTCTACCAACTCAGGATAAAAGACAACCAGACACATATATCAAATTTATTATCATTTTCACCAAACTCTCAGATTTACAGCCCAATAACTATAAATGCACCTATAAACTAAAATTATGTATGTTTTTGTAGCAGAAACTGTCAGTTGTTCCTTCCTCCTAGGTAACAAGATCCCAGCTTTGTACCCAGGCCCTCCTGGGGAAGAGGGTCGGATTAACCTAAAGAAATCACCATAATTCCTTTTGTTACTTTCCAGCCTGGCTTGCCTCTGGGGTTTATTGGTCAATCAATTCTGACCTATGATACTTGAAGAGAAATATGTTTTGGGGAGCATGGGGGGCTATCAGGAACATACCCCTTTTCTGCCTTGAATACGACAGTTATCTTGAGACCAAAATGTGACATTCAAGATGGAAAGGTCTAGGGAATTCCAGAGCCATGGGTCCTGGAAGTGTTGAACCCCTGAACCAACATCAGGAACATCTTGCCTCCAGACTTCTTTTACTGAAGAAAAATGACTTTCTACTTATTTAGGCCTCTGAAAAGTTGACTTTTCTGTAACTTTCCCAGAAAACATTCTTATTAGATATAGTTAGCAAGTTTGGACACACAATCATTACTTATTAATTTATGCACTCAAGAGGCATTGATTCGATATCATTTGTCTAGCCATCCATTCATCTATTTATCATCTATCAATTTATTTCAGAAACTGAGAAATTTCTATGATTTAACTTGCAATGTTTATGGACTACAACTATACTCCTGCCTACCCTGTCCTTCAGACCTCAGCTCAATCCTTATCCCTTTCAGAGAAGTGTCACCTAACATCTCAAAAGCAATAAGACCCTTTTTGGCATTTGTGACATTTGCTTTTTAACATGGACTTTTATGATTTTTTATACTAAATTTTAAGCTCTAGGAGAGCAGGGAACGTGTCCAGTTTTGCTTATGTTTGCATACTCAATTCTGACTCAGGGCCTAAATAAACAAATGTTAGACGTACAACACATATTTACTGAACCCCTAAAGTGAGTCTAGCATCTGTGCCTCAGAGAAAAATCAGACTTTCACCCTATGGCCTTTTTCTCACCTCTTTCATGCACTCTCTTCCTACCCTGTGATGATCCTGTGTAATATATTCAAGGCCCACGTGCTTTCCGAGAATCTTTTCTACATATCTCTGAAGGATTACTCTATCAATATTCTTTTTCTGCCAGTGTCCAGTGTTCAGCTAAGTGTTTCAGAAAAAAAATTTTGTTCTTTCCTTAGTGTTAAATCGTTTATGATGACTGTGGATGACCTGTGTTTGTAAATAACAGTAACAACAACAATAATAATAGTTAACATTTATTATTTACTAGGTGCCAGACACCACTGTAAGCATTTTCAGTGTATAATTCATGTAATCACCAAAATAACGTTATGACATAGGTTGCTATAATTACCCTCAGGTTGCAGATAAGAGAACTGAGGCTTGAGGTGACAATCTATTGTCCTAGGTCACACAGCTAGTTGTGCTGGAGCTGGGTTTAAACCCATGAAGCTATATCCTTAACCGTTACACTAGAGTGGGGTCCCCACACTAGCAGCAACTGCCTTACCTTAGAGCTTGTTAATAATGCAAATTACTGAACCTCATCCCAGGCATGCTGAATCCAAAACTCTGGGGGCGGGAGCCCAGCAATCTGTGTGTTAATAAACTCACCAAATTATTTTGTTTTGCCACTAAAATTTGAGTCACACTCATTACATTATGCTGTTTTACACAGGGTGATCAAAACTAGCAGAATTCTATGAAGGTTAACTAAAAAGAAAACCTAATGAACTCCCCAGGCTCCAAGGAAATAAATGCTAGAATCACTCTGAGGCAGGGACTAGCTGCCTTCCATCTTTTTTTAATCCAAGAGATGAATGAATGAATCCTTACTATGATACCTGTGAGGATCATCCTTCCATGTGTGTGTTGGACATTGTAGAGAAAAAAAGCAACAGTATGGAGGATGTCCAGCGAGGTTAAAAAAAAAATACATATTTGAAAATAAAGAAGAAATAGAAGACTATGACCAAATCCTTAAACTGTAGGCTGGCTTTCCCAATGCCTGTTATAAATCTAGGTCTGATCTCCCTACCATTACCTGGATGGAATAAGAAAATTTGAGGTAATTGCATTATTAAATTAAGAAAGCATAATAAGGTAACTGAGCTATGCCAAAAATATATAACATACTCATTAGTTCAATGTACATGGGATTTGAATTTTTTGCTCATTTGTATTATTTGTGCCATGCCCAACCACTTCTTTTAGCTCAGATAATCAAATCTTGAATGTATGTGTATGCGCAGTGGGGACTAATTGGTGTAATTAATGTATGTGTTATGGCTTTAGCTGGCTAATGTCTGAAGGGAGCAGGAAAAATAAGCAAATTCATGAAGTAGGTTTTAGATTAGCATCTATACCCAAGATAATTTTTTTTTCAGCAAGAAATTCAGCCTTCATTATGGCCTTTAGTTAATAGAGATGTGGTTGGATTTCACAAGTGAACTTGCTTCCCCCTAAGGAGTCCAGTTTAGCATAGACATTTTAAATAAACTATAAGTTGCCCAAAGCAGAAGCTCTAGGTTAAATGATACTCTGATAATATAAAGTAAGCTAGAAATATAATTACAAAAGTTAGCTTAAAATTTCTCTCTCTCTTTCTCTGTGAAAATGTTGAGTTAACTTTCCTTTTTCATTTCATTTTGCTTTTGTGTTCTGCCTGATTTCAGAAAGGATTTGAGGCTGCTTATAGAAGTAAGTGCTCAGGGTGCCTGGGTGGCTCGTTGGTTATGCAACTGCCTTCAGCTCAGGTCATGATCCTGGAGTCCCTGGATCGAATCCCACATCGGGCTCCCTGCTTAGCAGGGAGTCTGCTTCTCCCTCTGACCCTCCCCCATCTTGTGCGTGCTCTCTCTCTCTCTCTCATTCTCTCTCTCAAATAAATAAATAAAATCTTTTAAAAAAAAAGTTAAGTGCTCAATAATGAGAAAAAAATTATAAAGAAATTGGTGAGAAAGAAAAATGAGGTTTGGTTTAAAAAATGATACCTTCACACTGTACTAAGTATACTTAAATATATTACAGTGAAGTTCAAGCTCAAGAAACACATATGGAGCCTCTGGGTAATGTAAACTATAGCCCCACTCCTGTTCTGAAGAACTTTACAGTTCAGCATGGGGATGAAGTGGTATTGGAAACAGGTTCTAAAATCTGCGTTTTCTCCTCAATTCTTTTATCATAGCCATGAACATGGTCAAGGAATTCTTTCCAATTGGATTAACTGCTAAGCCAAAAGACACATCAGTTTGTATGTCACAAAGATAAGGTATTAGAAACTATACCTAAGGGACCAGGTTGTTTGTTTGTTTGTTTGTTTTTTTCTGATTTTCACCTTTGAATTTTATTAACCAAAGTGTTTCCTTTTAAATCTGTAAAACCGTGTGCTAATATTGTATTAATATATAGGTTACTCTATGTTCTTATAAACCAGATTTCTTACTAGCACCTGTTAATCTTTCTTTCTCTATATGAAACCATCAAATTTATATGAGCATCAATCACCTTCGTAGGATCCTGGGGAAAACAATCAGAGAGTAGAGGATGCGAGAACAGCAATTAATATGCAGCATTAAATCTATCAGAAGGGTATGGAAAAGAACACTCAGTCATTGCACTGGATTTAATTTGCCGAGAGAAACAGCCTTCACACCTGAGTCACACTCACAGCTTGGTTTTCTCTCAATTAAGCCCATGCTTGTCTGAAGCAATGAGGGCTTGGAGGACAAGAGCAGGGCACATGCTAATGAAATCTCCTGCAGAACAAGGGCATGAAGCAGAAAGTGTTGCAAGGAGGCATCGCATAATCTGTATTTAAAATTTCTTATTAAGCAAGCATTTAAGACTTCACTGTACATCAGATATGCCCCAGAAAACCAGCCATAAAAATCAGAGACTATTAGAGGTTGCCATCTGAGTGCAAGCCATTGTAAGATTATTGTGAAATATATATTTTTAAGTGAAAACAGGAAAATTCTGTAAGGTTTTAAGTTTGCTGCAGCGTGGTTTCCTCTAGCAATTCTCAGCTCCATGTTTTGCAGGCCTGTGGTGATAAATGGCATTATTTAAAGGGCCATCCAAACGTTAGTCTGTGGTATTATGTACAGCCACATAAGGCCAGAGCATCTAGAACCAGTTTATCTCAATAACAATTAAAACAATAAGTACCTGCTATTTACTGAGGCTCTGTAGCACTCCCCCCAAACCGCAAGACCCTGGGTTCACTTGTGATACAGATGCAGCTTTAGAGAAATAGAATTCCAGGCCCTGCCAAATGAGTTTAAGATAATGTTCTTTTGTCACTTGCTCTTTTACTTACGTGTCATTGCTTTGTGCAAAGATTTATTACTGTCAGTGGCACACATTTATTGTGGATAAATGCATCATTCAGTAAATGTATGTTGAGTAGGTACTATATGCCAGGTGTTGGTTTATGCACTCGGGATATGGGAATACTCCAATAAACAGTCTCTGTTTTTAAGGCCCTCTAGTCTTTCTAGTAGAAGAGATACATGAATAAACCCAGGGTGGCGAATGCTGAGACAGAAGCATGTGACGGAGGACACAGGAGCACGAAGAGTGTTAAGAAAGAGAAGGATCTCTTTCAACACCTCCCACGGGGTATGCAAGGACATAGGAGCTGCGTCTTGAAGGAGGAAGGAGTTAGTGCAGCAAGGAGGGAAGGAAATAGAAATGGTAGGGAGCGACCTCCAGGCAATGGGGACACTTGTGCGAGGCAGACTTGTAGGCCATCATAGTGTGTATGGAGAATTCTTGGATTTACATTATGAGGCATAAAGTGTTTGCTCATGTGTGCTGTATTTATCAAGATGGTAGGGATATTTGGCAGAAATGGGGCTGAAAGGCCATAGTTAATGGTTGGATGATAAAAACACAAACAAACCCATAGAATACACAAAAGAACTTGGCTCAGTCTGTGGGTGACATGAGCCCCCTGAAAATGTGTAAGCAGGAGAATAATGTGATCCTATTGGCATTTTAGAAACCTGAGGGTAAGTGGATGAAGGGACAGGTGAGGCTGGGGATCCTTTCTACATTGTTCTTGCTACAATGAGAGCATTGCTTTCCAATGGAAAGAAAACCTGTGAATGATAATCTTTAAATCTTGATACTCCACTGAGATTTTTAGAGTTGATGGAATCTGTAAGGAAATTTAAAACTCTGATTTTTTTAAATACCAGAATATTCAGCCACTAAATTAATATGTTAGAAAAATTCTGTCCTTTATGCTGTCATTTATTTATTTGTTTATGTTTTTTAATTAAACTTCCTTCAGATTTCGCTACTAGTGAAGGAAAGTCCATGGCTACCTTATTCTTAGGGGTCAGCATAAAATCTGACATTTACAGAAAAATGGAGATGACTGAAACTGACCGGAAATTTTGGTCCCTAAACTTTTACTGAAATGTATTGTTAGGTCACCTTCAAGAAGAACAGAATCAAACCATCTATATTTTGTGTCCTATGTGGTTATCCTATAGTTCCCACTGAGAATGGTTCGGAGGCTCTCTGCCTGGCTATCTTTAAAAAAAAATCTTGCAGCAAACTCGTATAAGTAAAAAACCATTCACTTCCTTGGAAGTGAGACCCATTGATCCCTCCAGTTCGCTTTGAGGTTCTTCAAAGCGTAAATTCTTCACAGTCCTCATGCTGGGAGACAAAAGTGTCACTGATATATGTGCTAAACAGTGTTCCATCCGGCAGTGGGATATTTCAGGGCAGCCAGCCAGGAGTGAGAGAACCAAGGAAAATTTGGAAACTCAAATTAGGGGCAGAGAAGCAATATGCTGATTATGGGAAGTTCCCAGGACCTGGTGGTCAAAAAAAAAAAAAAACAGGGAACACTGCATTAGAAGTGAAAATTAAGCAATTAGTCATTTTTTTCCCCCTCAGTTTACAAGTCCGCTCACTACGCGCACTTCACTGATAAGCTATAATTTTTCCTAGTTGTGTTTGCTTAGGTCCTCTTTCACCTCCAACTAATACCATCAAAACTGTTTGAGATGAGTCTCCCCTGGCTAAATTCTTGCATTGCTGATCAAGAGGCCATGGTGTGTGATCTAGAAGCATCTACAGTGTGCCAAGTATTGCCTCCTTCAGAAGGAGATGTAGCATCCTTACTTCCAAGAGCTCCCTTGTATTGTGGGGAACATAGACAAGTGTATCAGTCATACAGGGTATTAAATGGAGTGTATGATAGAGGGTGGTGCATGTTTTTATTACAGGATATCGGAAGGGCAAGAGCTGCCCTTCAGGTGGGGGTAGAGGGTGGGCAAGGGTGAAGATGAGCCGGAGTTAACCAGGAGGAAGATGGAAGGGAAAGGGCTTCCAACAGAGCAGTCAGTGGGTTTGAAATACAAAGAGAAGAAAGCATGACCGCTCATAGAACCACAAGTTGAAAAATCAGGTACGGCAGGAATTAAACTCTGATCTAGTCCCTGTCTTCTCAGCATCTCACCAACCTTTATTTCTTCTTTTCTGGCTACTGATTTTCAGCCCATTTGTTTCTAACCATTTTGTTTGTGACGGTGTCCTCTGCGTCTGTTGTTCTTCTGCCTCTCTCCTCTTTCCCCCAGTAGTTCCTCACATGTAGGATATCACCAAGAAATCTGCCTTTAGTTTTGAGTTTTTGCTCTGCCATGTCTCTGTGGGGCATCTCTGTTACTTCTGTGAGACCAAGCAGCAGAGTGTTAATTTCCACGTCTCTGTCACTAGATCTGAGCATGTCCAAGCCCGGTGTACCATCTGCCTCCTGGATGTATCCCACAAGGGGTCCTACAGATACGGCAGCTCCAACAGAGATGCATCTTAACCCCCTCTGTCCAAAACAAAATTTGCTGTTTCCTCTAATCTTAGTTTGCCTTGGCAACACCATTGTTTAAAAATAGCCTCCAATCTGGAAGCCTCTTTGCCATCCTCAGATCCTCTCTGTCTCACTTCTACCATATCACTTCCTAAAATCTTTTTTTCAGATGATCCAGCCTAGTTTTCAATTACTAATAAGTTAGACTTTTATCTCCTTCCTGCTTGTATTTCTGTAATAGCTTTTTCTAAAGTGAACTCCCTGACACCAGGGATTGTTCTTACTTCTTCTGGAATTATCTCCTACCTCCCCTCAAAACAAGAACACCAAGATCAACAACAAGAAAATTGAACACGTTCCTCCTACAACATTAAGCAGAATCATCTCACCAAGTATTTCTTTACAATTTTCTTTCAGACACTTGATTACAGCAAGGAGAACCAACATATTTGCTGTTGGTATGCCCTTATGCTTGCGTGACGCTTGATAATCACCTTTTTTTTTTTTTTTTTGTAAAGAAAGGATGAACAGATCTCAGTGGCAAAACCTTCACAGGTAAAAATATCTAGCCCGAATTCAGCAAGATCATTTTGTTTTTATAATTATTTTAGGACTCCTTAATCCCAGATTTCTCTTCTCTTTCTGAGCTCAGCCCTCCTTTTATTCTTTTAGTTTCAGGGAGATGGGCATAGAGAAGAGACACATACCAGTTAAAGTTTTCCCTTTGTATTTAACCCCCTTTCTTTCTCTCTCCCAGACAATGCTGGGCAACGTGGCTACACGATTGCGCTGCTTTAGTTCTCTGATCAAAGGTGGGATGACCGCGATCTTTGGCAGGGCCTCTGAGCGAGAGTGGGGTGGATACTCAATCCTCAGCCCTGCTAAATGGGCATGATCAGGTAATGGTAGCCTAAGAGCCTTTTGTATCCCTCTGGAGGCAGAATCCACATGCTTGGGTGACTCCCAACACACCCCTCTGGTTTCATTTTAAGAGTCACGGTGTCAGCCAGTGTTTTCACTGGGAGCAAGTTACCTTCTATTCACTGTTATAAATATTAAAAACCAAGAAAGTATAATTTATGATTAGGAAAGTTTCTTATAGGATTTTTTTCCCCAAACAGTGTATGTTTTCTTTCCTTGCTACAATATATGTATGATTTGTCTTTGGAAAAGGAGGCATAAATCTTGGTGTAACTTGCTTAATGGTCACAGTTTGTTACCACTTATTTCCCCATCTTAAGAAAGAAAATAGTTTCTATTTACATTGAGTGTCAGGAATCTTCTGACCATCAGAGTCAGGATTCGCATTGATACGTTCTATTCTACTGGGTGATACTCACCTTCCATTTTTGAACACGATGAGAAGCTCCTTGTAACAGAATTATTAATTTAAAATAATGATATTTAAATAAAAATTTAAGTAATACTATGGGTGGTACATGGATTTTAACACAAATCTTCAAGATGGTAGATAAAAAATCAGAAATTTAGAAAACACTGCCTTAGGGGGAAAAGTAAAGCCTTTGTAGCTTAGCATCCTTGGTGTGAATCCCAGTTTCAGCTCCAACATAAGTAATCACCAAATCATATTTATTAATTATTATTCTGCAGTTTCTCTCCCAGCTATTCTTTCCTTTGCTGTTTTCCTCTTCCTAGTTCCCATAGAAAACAAGTACACACCTGGCCCCAACAAATTTTTCGATTCTTATCTTTCACAAAAAAATCCAGTTAAGGTAGAGATTTGTTATTTTTTGAGTATGACCTGTGTCTCTCCACACTGATGTTTGACTTACCAGCACTTACTGGCCCGTTGTGCTGATTGCTCACTGTCAACTCAGCATCACTTCCTCTGTAACATAGAGGCGAAGCCAGGAAATGTTTTCCCCAGAATTCCTTTCCCTGAATGGATCCAGGATAGTTTGCTAAGGAAAAGTACTAATACAAGAGTGGGAAGGCATAAGGGAAGGAGAAGTCATTATTCTCCAAGCACAGGTACAGCCAGACATTGAGATTCAATGAGTTAGATTTTTCCCCCATGTTTGTGAGAACGCCCCCACCCCCATCTAATGCTGTAGGCTTTCTTGACCTTTGATTCCAGGTTTCTCTTTGGTTGCCTAAGCCTCTGATTTCTATATTAAACACTTCATACCTGATATACATCAAGTGGTTTTTGCTTTTTAGACTGACACCTAACTGACCTACTTGGTCTGTTTTTTCTCTTACCATGCTCTTTAAGTCTTACCCATCTTTCAAAGTCCCAACTTAAATCCTACCTTTCAGAAAACTCTTCTTCACCTTCTCTCTGACTTAGAGATTTCCTATCTTCTTCCACATGTCCTGCTTTTCTAATTAACTTCTCTTCTTTTCTCTCTTTTTTCTGTTTTTCTGTGTCTTTCTGTTTCTCTCTCTATCTTGTCTCTGTATTTCTGTCTCTGTCTTTCTTGCTTCTTTTTCTTTCCTTCCTTCTTTTTCCTTCCTTCCCTTCTCTTCCTTTCTTCTTTTCTTCCATTCTTCTTTCCACCTTCCTTCTTTAAATACTTTCTGATCCACTATCTTTGTTCTGAGTATCTATTATTGCATAACAAACCACCTCAAAGTCAGTACTATAAAACAATGGCTATTTCATCATATGCGTGGATTTCATGTGCCAGGTATTTGGACAGGGCACAGAGGGATTACTTGTCTTTTACCACAATTATTAGAGCCTCATATGGGAAGACTCAAACATCTGAACAATCAGGAGACTTTCTTACTCAAATGTCTGGTCTCAGCTGGGCCACTCTCCATGTAGCTTAGATTTTTTTACATCATGGCAGGTAGGTTCTGAGAAAGAACATCCCAAGAATTAGAATCAAGAGGGTAAATATTCCAAGAGAACTAGGAGGAAGCTTGTTGCTTTTTATTACTTAGCTTCAGAAGTCACATAGTATCACTTTTGCTGTCCTCTATTGGTTAAGCAGACACAAGGCTGTCTAGATCTAAGATGTAGGGACAATGGCCCCATTTCTTGATGAAGGGGAATCAAAGATTTATGGGACCATATTTTTTAAAGATTTTATTTATTTATTTGAGAGAGAGAAAGAGAGAGAGTGAGAGCACACAAGCAGGGGGAGCAGGAGAGGGAGAAGCAGGCTCCCCACAGAGCAGGGAGCCCCGTGGAGGGCTCCATCCCAGGACCCTGGGATCATGACCTGAGCCGAAGGCAGATGCTTAACCGACTGAGCCACCCGGGCGCCCCATGGGGCCATATTTTAAAACTGTTATACATATATATCAAGTCCCAGTGAGATGTTATGCTTTAAAAAAAAAGATGAATAATAGACTGTCTCTTTATTTCCTCAGGGTGCTTTGTTTGTTTGTTACCATGCAACAAAACCTTTATTAACATTTTGAACAGGTTCAGCTATTACTGAAACTGGTAATTTCTAAACTTAGGTTGGGTGAATGGCAATAGCGCAGAGTCATGCCATCACGGGACACTGTGAATACAAGGTTGAAGAATCAACAGTCACTTCTGCAGATGTAGTACCAAGTGCAGAGTCGACTCAGGATGACACAATCAGAAAAAAAGGTGGCCATCTCCCCTCTGTGTTCCTGGAAGGATGAGCCTCTTCTCCTCAGGGGCTGTCTTCTCTATGCTTGTCCTTTATCTTCCTGATGGTGATCCTGGGCTCCACCTCCAGGACATTGGTCTTTATGGTCTGAACTATTGACTAAGTGCACTAACATGTTACGATAATCATTTCCTTTTTGTGTAGTTGTGCATCTATGTGGATTTTTCTTATAGCATGCATCTTATTATATATTGCATTGTTGTTTTTATATCTCGCAGATTTTTCTTATTAGTACTTTCAGGGAATTTAAGTGAATTTTATACATTTGATAGTAGCTTACACAGTGCCTTGTGCCTAGTATGATTTTCACAGACATTAATTGAATTGGATTTTCTCTGCATATAATAAGAATTTTAAATGTTTAATGCTTCATGGAAATGGCTCTAAATGGTTCAGAGAATGTTGATCAGTATCAAATTCTTCAGTTATAGTTAGTGACTCTCAAAAATTGTGCAGTTTATTGCAAACCCATTTCTTCAACAGGACACAGTGAGCCCTTGCACAAGACCATGCTAGCCACAGGAATAAACTAAAATCTTGGAAGACATAGATCCTGCCTTCCCAGAGCATATGATGTGAAGAGAGGGACAGATGAGGAGCCTGTAATTATCTTACAATGCTAAATTGGTAAATTCAGGAGCACTGGGAACAAAAGCAAGGTGGCAATTAGCTGAACACAGAGAGGAGAGCTTCCGGGGTAAATGGTATGAACACTGGGGCATGTAGGATAAGTAGGAGGCATCAGTATGATTCGAGGACTCAGAGATGAAGCATTCCAGACAAAACAAATGATTTTATCATGAATCACATGGAGCTGAAAGAACTCATATAACTTTTGAGTTCAGTAAGGAAGTGGGAAATAAGGATGTGACGACGAGAGACAAGGTTTAAGATGGAAACACTAAATTTATAATATAAGCTAAGTTTGATTTTTCTTTTGAGGGACATGGAGAATCATTGGTGGATTTTCAGTGGTGAACTGGCAGAATCAGAATCATGTTTAAGAACATAGAACAGGTAATGAGAGGTGACCTGTGGGGAGAGTTGTTAAAAGGCCAAGAAGTGATGGTGGCCTGATTTTTGGAAGCAACAGCGAAGATGGAGAGAGTTATATTGTTTTAAAATATATTCAGAATATAAAATCAATAGAACCTGGTGATTGAATCCATGGAGCAAGCAAGTAAATTAAAGAAAAGAATCAAGGACGACCCCAGCAGGTTTTTGAGTTGAAGTACTGAATATATGGCAGTGTTATTCATTGAGAATCAGTAGTGGTGGAAGAAGTTTGGGGCGGCGGGAAGTGGTTCAATGTTGTAGATTGTGGCAGATGAAGCACTGGGGCCCCAAAGAAGTCCACATCCTGATTGCCAAAAAGGACTTTGCAGAGGCAATTAAATTAAGGACCTTGAGATAAAGAGATTACCTGCATCATACAGATGGGCCCCATGTAATCATAAGAAGAAGGAGGCAGGCAAGTCAGAGTCTGAGAAGGAGATACAATGACAGAAGCGGAAGTCGGAGTGATGTGAGAAGAAGTCGGAGTGATGTGAGAAAAAGCCGGAGGCTGGGAAAGGCGAGGAAATAAATTCTTTCCTACAGCTCCCAGAAAGAACACAGCCTTGCTGACATGTTGATTTTAGGACTTCTGACTTGCAGAATGGTAAAAGAATAAATCTGTGTCACTTTAGGCTATTGCATTTGTGATAATCTGTTACGAGAGCCACAGAGATAGAGAAGTGATACAGACAAGAGTTTTAAGTTCTGTGGGACATTCGAGTCAGAGGTCTGAGAAGCAATTGGATAGATGTGTTTGATGCTCAGAAGAGAGGGAGGACCTGGGCGTTTAGAATGGAGAAGCAGCAACATTGAGCTGGAACTGGAAGCAAGGTTCTTGAAAGAGAACACATGGATGGGAATGTGGAATCAAAAAAGAGTTCCCCAAATAGAATCTAGGACAACCCTCACCTTTAAGAATGTATAACAACAAAGGAAACTGGTAAGTAGCCTCTAAAGTAGAAGGGGGATAAGGAGAGTGAAGGATCAGGGAAAACTGAGGGAAGAAAGTATTTTAACTACAGGAATTTGGTTAATAGGGTCAGATGCTACTAAGAGAAATTAACTGAAGCAAGTTTAAGTAATATATGTATTGAAAAGTGACAACAGGATGAGAAAGAACCAGAAGGGGAGAAGTTGTAAAAGAAGAAAGAGACCATGCCCTGAAATTCCAAGTCCCTTAGAAAGGAGAGGTGTGCTGTACTTCCATGGGGTTGGGGAGGCAGTGGCGCCCCCAGGCGGGAGGAGACGGAACTTTCTCTGGGATGGAAGAAGACATGGGGACAATAGCAAAGTGGAATGCCGAACAATGCCCTAGGAATGGCAGAAAAATCATTCCTCACTCTGTTCTGATTCGTTTTGATACCTGTTATGATGGCTATGGATTGTATAAAGTTTGATGCATATAATAATGAGTAAATGATTTATGGTGTTTTCATCTAAATATTCAAAGAAAAACATGCTAGTTTATCTGGACAAAAATTGACAAGATAGGTAGAAGTCTCCAAACAATAGAACGGTTTCAATTACTTAATTGAGCTCTCAGTGGGTTTCACAATGCCATAAAAATTCGTAATACAAAAAACAAAACAAAACCAAAATAAAACAGAACCAGTGTTACGTTGATCATAATGGAAAAAAGAATAACTTAAACAAGAATATAACTGGTGGACCAGTAAATGATGAAAGGTTTTAGTTCAACACGGATGAGAACACATAAGGTGATGTTTTAAACAATTGAGAGTATTCAATTTAATCAGTTGCTTTTCAAATATATATTAATTGTCTCCTATCTGCCAGTAACTGCCAAATAAGGAAGGGTAAAATATTAGGAAAGAGAGGATATGAGTGCAATAATGTTTATTATTTAGCTCCCACTAAAACCGTGATTGACTATGTAACAACATTCTCATCACATCCTTATCTTGGTAATGCAAACTTTAAGAGTTGGTTTAAGTGATGGGATGTTTTATTTATTCAGCTATAAACCAAAAGGAATTATGCTACAAAAACAGAAAGACACACGATGGCTTAAAATACCTTAAAGACAGGTAAGCAAATGGCTGCAACATGGGCAAATTTACTCAATGTGCTGCAAGCTAAGAAAGCATGTGTATCTACGTATCTGTGTATGTATGTATGTATGTATCTGTCTGTCTCTATCTAGATAGACAGATAAATAGATGGACAGGCAGATAGAGATATAAATATGAAAGTATGTGCCTGACCTATATGGTATAAATTGGGATAATCAGAATTTCTCTCATAAAACTAGTCTTTTCTAAATATTTTATTTGATCAATCCACATATATAAGTATTACATAAAAGAGAGACCAACCTGTGAAATATACTGTCAAGCATCAGAGATTAAATTGGTTGGTTCTGTAATTCTGGTAAAGTACTCACAGGAGAAATGATATGGAAGTGTTTAGGGAGGTGAATGATAATGGGAGGGTCTTGGCAGTTTGCTCTGGAAAGCAGTGAAGCAAAGCTAAAGGAAGATTCAGATGCTCCCTAGCATAAAAAAATAAAAGAAAGTAATAAAAAGTTGAATTTTTTTCCCTGGCAAAATAGGCAGTTCACAGAATCCTTCCTGAAATAATTATAAGTTGGAAAGAGATGAACTTGAATCATGATAATCAATTGAAGGGAATTAAAAGTGTCAACGTGATGACCAACAAAGATGAGAAGATATAATGCATGAATTTAGCTACTTTTAGAAACTGGATCAAAGCTCATGATCTGAACAAAATGACAACAACAACAACAATAGATCACCTTAAAATGAGAAGTTCTTATATTTGTTTGTATAAATATGCATTCTATACATATATAAACACATTTCTATAAAAGTTGATAATGTCTTTCAGTTCTTCGGTGATATTGTAAATACAACAGAGCCTTTATCCTTATGGTTAATATTGTGTAATCAGGACACTTAAAATAGAATTTTATCCTCGATTTACAAATCCTCCCCACAAAAAGCATTTGAATAAAACAAACCTGATTATGCTGGCAATCTTGGAATTCTATTTAGC
Organism: Phoca vitulina; assembly: GCF_004348235.1. Classification (NCBI taxonomy): domain Eukaryota; kingdom Metazoa; phylum Chordata; class Mammalia; order Carnivora; family Phocidae; genus Phoca; species Phoca vitulina. Next base: position 13,176,646 of record NW_022589705.1, read on the forward strand.
ATATGACACATGTGAAATTTATTTTGTCAATTTTTATAGAGTCACTTTCCTGACAATTTGTCCTAGATTTTAAAATTGTTAAGAACAAAAGTTCTCTTCAGCCTTGACTGTCCCACCAATGGCCTTTTGCACAGGAAGAAGAAATGAGTGAGAGGGAAATTGTTAGGACTGCTATCCTTATAATCAAATGTGGCTTTGAAAAAAAGACTCAGAAAGTAACGCTGATCCTTGGGAAATAATGACCACTTTACCTGAGTGGGCTAATGCCTGGAAGGAAGGCTTTGGATAATGAGCTCTACTAGAAGTCTCAGCTCATATCAAGGAGGCAGATGATGAGATAGGGAGCTTAAACCTAGTTGAATATAAGTTCTGTACTCGAAACTAGGTCAGATATATTGTTTCCATTTAAAAGAAGACGGGGCACTCAGGAACCAGAAATTTTCCAGGAGAATGCTTAGAAATGTACAGCAAGTAGACACATTCCTGATGAATCCTGCAGTACCTTTGAAGATGGCCTGCCACGACCTCCATTAACAAGAGCCACGCAATGATGCGCAGACATAGATGTTTTGGAGTTCACTCTTTCAAACCAATCTGAATGCTGCTTTTTGTTTTGAGGCTATAACAATGGCTATGGTCTGGGAGATAGAAGTACTATTATTACACATACTTGTGTACTATGTTAGCGAGTGTTAAATAATGAATAGTATAATGAGGGATATATATTTAAGAATGCTACATGCTCAGGGCGCCTGGGTGGCTCAGATGGTTAAGCCTCTGCCTTCAGCTCAGGTCATGATCCCAGGGTCGTGGGATCGAGCCCCACATCGGGCTCCTGGCTTAGCAAGGAGCCTGCTTCTCCTTCTCCCTCTGCCTCTCTCCCTGCTCAGGCTCTCTTCTCTCTCTATCTCCATGTCTCAGATGAATAAATAAAATCTTAAAAAAAAAAAAAGAATGCTACATGCTCTTATCTCACCTTTCCACTCCACGGTGTGGAATGGTTTGCTCTTAATTATTTCAATGCAAGCCTTGGCTAATCGGAATTCTTTCTTCTAAGTTTTTTTCACACTAAATTTACCACTTTCCATTTAAATAATTTTTCATCTATCTGGGCTTAAAAATTATGAATAGTTTTCTTATGTGTGAAAAGTTATTACCCTGTAGACTAATTAGGATGGCCATCCTTAGCTTTCGTAGATGAGTTTAGAAAAAAAAGAGGACCCATAGCGACAAATACAAATTTGGAGGTAGTTCAACTTAAACTAAAAGGCCTTGTTGAAAATGATGTCATTGAAAGGAAGCATTGCTGAGAAATAGAATCTCATATAAGTCTGTCTTTGTGGCAATGGTACTTACATACATTCTATAATGACATCTCTTTTTCTTTTCCTATGACATTCGTTAAAATTTGTTTAAATTAAGCATTCCCTACTCTCTAACCTCATTTGTTAAGAATAACACATTCAATTGTTAATGCTTGCATTACCTCTTATGATTCCATCACTCAAAAGCCGAAAACCTACATCGCTCAAAAGCCGAAAACCTAACGGGTTTGAAAAACTTAAGCTACATATGGTTCTTTCACAATGTTTTTTTGTGGCAATATAGGTAGCATTCTATGTAACATGAATTGCTAAAGATTGCAAATTTATTTTAAAATTGGAGTGGAAGTAAGATATTAAGAGGACACGTGGAAGAATTTTTTTAATACAAAGTATGAGCTTTTATATGATTATGAACTAGTAATCAAGTAACAGTAATAATAAAATCTACATGGAGCATTTATGTCGACAGAATTAGTTAAACATTTATAAAAGAAATATATGGGAATGTAAGTCAGGATGGTTTCTTTGATCTGAAATTGAGCAAATGTGTAGTTAGCAGGGCTAACTACATGCTGGAGAAAAATATTCCACTCTTTTCCCCCAGCCAGCCTTTGCCAGGGCACTATCAAAGCCAAACTCAATACTGTGTGGTCAGGCTTTAAAAGCATCATTGCAACATGACAAAAAGTCTTTCATAAATGCCAAATGTACCATGGTTTAACCACTTACCAAGCGGCCCTCTGTAGTATAATGCAACATTAATCGTATCAAACAGAGAAAAGAATTCATAGCTAGACCAGTCCTTTTATGTGTCAGTTGAAATACTTGGCTTGATTTAATTAGTCTCAGTTGCTTTTGATGGAAGGCTAGGGAGATCGTGAGGAAGTTGCCTGGTGCATTATTAATTCTCTACATCTTTGTTGTAGTGCCAACCCTATTTATCCCATTTCGAATTCTCTATGTCCCTTTCCCTGGCAGTGAGAGTTGTAATGGCTGCTGTAGCCACTTTTTTTTTTTTTTTTTTTTTTTTACTTTCCTGGCTGAAAGGGCAAGCAGCTGCCAATCTTCCCAATGCGGTGTCAAGGATGGGTCTGCAGAGGCGCCCTAATGGCTGAGCGTGTCCCTCTCAGTGTGTCAAGTGTCTCTCCTTCAGGGAGTGATCAAGTTCTGCTAACTCAAGAAGCTGGGACTTTGAGATTGTTCTTTGACTTGACAACCTAAAATCCTTCTCTGCTTCCCTGGATGAGCCAGTAATGACCTATTTCTAAAGGCAAAATATCGACTGTTACTTACACATTCAATCACAGGTTGTCATATTTGAGCAACAGAGTTTTCCTCCCAGAATTCTGAAGATGCCCACGCTCATTTATGTTCTACTTTATTACATTCCTGCATATATTCATGGTGTGTATGTCTATACAAATTTAAAGAATGATCCCTTTCAGGTAACCATGATGGATCAAGATACTACATGACACTCTCAGACCTAGAATAATAATTTTCCTTCCAGTTCCAATAAAAATCAGTGATTTTCTTATATAAGTGAAGTCTTCATGCTTCTCACATTTTTATTTTATTGACTTCCAGCTCCAGATTTCTCTTTTATTGAGGAACCCTCCCCATCAATTGCAAACTGTCAACCACGGTTACAAAATATTGCCTCTCTTCCATCACTGAGTCCCATTCAATTAAATATATCATACAGAAAACATCAGAACTGGGAAGAATAACCATGGAAAAATAATACAGATTTTTTGGGGGGCCCACCTTAAGGGTTAATCCACATGAGCTAGATGAAAATGACTGCTGCTGAGACATGTCTTTTCAAAAATAATCTCTCCAACTGGAAGAACATAGTTCACACTTTTGTCAGAATTGCACTTAAATATTTATTTTGTCAAAATGTATGATTCAAAGTTTGGTAGTGCTTTCTTAAAATACATTTTATCATTATTTCCAAACATTTTGAAGTGGCACTCATTGAGTTTATTTACATAATTCCTTACGCCATAAATTATTATAGAAGTACGTCTTTTGAATCCTCATAGGAAGGCTGAGTGAACCAAGCTTCATCAGGGTCAAATAACTCGCTCATGGGAGGCACAGAGATGGAATTTCCATCCAGATTTTGGACTAAGAATAACATTTTTTTTCCCATTATACTCCGGCTTCTTTGTTCTGATCTTGCTTGGACCGTATTTTTTGTGATGTTTCTTTAAATAATCATGAAGGAAAATGAGTATCAAGAGTGAGTTTTGTTGTGGTTCCAGGCTTATAATTGTTTTACATTTTTTTTTCCCCAACCATGTAAAGTTTGATTCCTCAGCTTTAGGATTTCCACATTAAACATTTGGAGAAATAGGTCAGTATCATAGTGAGGACGTTGACATCTATGCCACATAAGGAAAAATTTTGAGGTTGGGATATTTAATTGATAGAATGAAAGACAAAGATACATGATATTTGTTACAAATATTTAAAGAGCTATAATATATAAGATAGAACTGTATTTGGTTTCTAGTGAAAGAAAAACAGGACTATTATGGAGAAACCACAGGAAATGGATCTGCATGCAAATATTTATATAGATGTAAATGATAGGTAGGTAGAAAATGGAATATTTTAGTAATAAATGGATAGATAGATAAATAGATATTACAGGAAATTTTCGATCAAGAGACTCATAGAGGGATTTAAAAAAAGAGAGAGATGCTTTTTTTTTCCCCCCAAAGGCAAATCACCCACATCTGAGTTCATTAGAGTGAAGAATTAAAATACTTCTTCAGGGAAGGGGGAGCAAATATTGGAGAACAACCTTGTCTCTGAGAAATTCTAAGCATATTCATCGAAGAATCTTCTTTTTCAGCTTTTATCATATCCCTTTTCTTTGGTTACCAATGTTATTGGCTTTTTAATATTACTTTTCTTCGCATGCTTTGAAATTTTGGTTTTCAGACTCATCTAAGTTTTGGATTCGTTTTTCTCTGTCTGAGCTTATCACCAGGGACTCATGAACAAGCCACAATAACCCAGTTTTCTAGCCCTGCTTACAGGCACTGCTTGATCCTCAGACTAAGGTCAAATGCCAGAAGGCACAAACTCCAAACAAGCCTCCATGACCCAATTTTCGACCGGTTTGATCCTGTTCAGACTCTGTGCTAACCCTCCTGATGACCTTGAGATCATTACCATTTAATTGTAATAACAAAAACACATCTACCAGTGCCAGGACAGATTCTTGAAGGGAAGGAAAGAGGTGGAGAGATGGCACCCTGATTCAGTATGCAACCATTGCCAATAAGACACTGAAGTGACTATTTATATATTTTATTATCTGGGGTGTACTCCTGGGAGTGAGGTTAATGAGTTCTAGGATACACGATATTTAACTTGGTTTTCATTAAATCTTATCAGATTTATTTCCAGGATATTTCTACCCACAGTGTGTGAAGCTTTCTACCTGCCCTTATTCTAGCACTTGGAATTATCTTTTTTTTTTTTTTTTTCTAATTTTTGCCAAATTTAGTGGATGCAGACTTGTATCTCACATGTACTTTAATTTGTTTTCTCTGGAAAGCATTGAAATTGGCCTATTCCGATTCTTTTTCCATGTTTATATTGGATTTTGATAAATTTCTTGACATTTCCCTGGAGTTCCACTTATATTCCCAATGTTAATGTTTTTACTCTCAGACTTTGCAATTATCTTCTCCAAGTATATAGCTCATTTGTTTACATTATCTATGTTGTCTTTCATTAAGTACAAAGTTTTATTTGATATAGTCAAATACATCTTTGTTGGTGGCTGCTATTTTGTGGGTTTGTTTTTAGGATCTAATCTTAAAAAGTCCTTTTCTATCAGAAGGTCACAGAAGTATTTTGAAATTTCTTCTATCACCCATATTTTTTTTTTTTTTTAATCACCCATATTTTTTTTCTACATTTTTTCCCCTACATTTAAAGCTTTAATCCACCTGTATTTTATTTCTGTGAAGATGAACTTTGGGTTTTTTTCTCCATAAAAACAAAACAATATGAAAAAAGCCACTGTCAATTTCCAATTTCTCGTTATAGTTCTGTCAGTTTTTCTCTTGATATCTTTTGAGGCTATGTTGTTAGGTTTTGATCATTTTTCTTTTACTGTTACTTTGCATTATCTTGTGAGCATGTGCGCATGTGTTTGGATGTGTGTGTATGTATATTTTCTGTTTCTTTTCTGATATTGAAATGCTTACTTAATGTGTGTTTAATTCATACCTGTGGGGTATATTGGTTCCTTTTACTTTAATTTCAACTTTCTATACCATTTTAGTTCTAATCTATCACTTATACGTAATGTGTAGTAGGATACTGGTATTATTCAGTATGATAGTTAACTGCTTTTAATTGGTGAATTTAAAATTTTTAATTTATTTTAATTGTTGTCATATTAAGCCTTTTGCCATATATAATTTTTCCCTTTTTTCCTTTCCTGCATATCTTTTGTTGGTTCTTTGTTATCATGGAAGTTACACATTCTATAGTGTTATATAGAATAAATCTTATAAATATGTTATTTTTTGTTTGTTTGTTTTCAACTTCCTAAGCTTGACAATGTTTAGATCTTGGTCCAAATAAGACCATTTCCTCCAGGCTACCCACCTTCCACTACTCCCTTTGTGTGGCTATCATTTATAATTTTACATTGTTCGGATTTACTTCTATAGTGTGGTTTGGATTGATTTATAAAATAATGGTAGATTTTACTAAATTACCGCACACCCTTAGCAAACCCCCAGATTTGTTTATGTTTTTCCAAGATTGTTTTCAAAGATGGTTCTGTGTGCCAAACCTTAAGATTTGTATTCTTAGGTCTGGCTATAGACTGATATATCTCAATGTCAATTTACCTAGATATAATGTTCAGAGTCAAAGTTTCTTTTCACTAAATATTTTTAAATATCACTCCATTGTCTCTTTTGCACTTAGTCTTGCTCTTGAGGTGTTCGTTGCCAATCTAATTTGTCTTTATTTTTAGCAATATACTCAACTTAAAAATTTCTCTTTGTCTTTAGTGTTCTTATATTTTTTATGGTACTACGTCTAGGTTCCAAATAGATTGTTGAATTATCTTTGTATTGTAGTTTTTACCTTTCTCAATGAGCTAGTTATCTCTTGTATTACAGGAATATTAGCTACATTGCCTGCTAATGTGTAATCCGGTTGAAAAGCTAAACTCCAAGTCCTAGCAGACACACCTTCTGGTAGATTTAGAATGTGGGGGTCAGATGTGGATGCAACCTAAGGTAGAGAGCTCTTATTTGAGCATTCATATTTTCCATTTCTCTTTCCCCACACATTATATTCTTTAACAATTTTCTCTTGAGGTATAATTCTTCAGCCCTCATTTTTGGAGAGAGTGGAAGATAACACAGGGAATGCTCGGGACTTGCTACTTTGCTTTGATTAGTTATCAGTTGCTCTTCATTCCAGCTGTGCTTGTTATGCCATAACTATGGTGGTATTTGGTTAGTGTCATAATTTTTTGACTCTTATTGGGAATGAGGGAAGAGAAAACAATGATCTACCCAGGACAGTATGCAGTGAGGCAGAACAGGCAACCTAAATGCTGTCCCACAATCCATTCTTCTTCTGAGGTATCAGACCTTCTGTTCCAGAAGACTGCAGCACAACTCCATTTAACACACACACACACGCATGCACGCACACACCTTTTCTCTCTTAATATTTCTCACACTTGTAAATTTTGTTTTATCAGTGTTACCAATTTCTTCAATCTCTTCTGTGACACCTTCAAATTTGGGCCAGGTGGGAGTGAGGAAACAGGAGTTTTTATCATCTTTCCAAGGTCTAAAATTGTGCCACCTCAATCTGGCATATTATATGTTGAGGATGTCCTTTGGGAGCCAAGTAGGTATTAGAGATTTTATAATGTGAATCTCATATTTTTCAATATAGATCCAATTTGCTAAGCAAACCAAATGTATGAAAAGTGTGATTTATGCATCAGTTAAATTAGTGAGTGATTATTTGTCTTGCAAAACAATTTGCCATGAAATGTCTCTAAATAACAAACTTCCCTAGTGCATTTGAATGTGATATGATTCATAAATTTCAGCTTATATCTAGTCCTTGGGAATACAGATTTGAGAAAGCACTATAGGGAGCTTAGATTTTTGCCTCATCAGTCACGGAATAAACGAATGATCCCTTCCTTCATTCCTTTTTTTCCTTCGTCCCTTTATTCTTTCATCCAGTTTGCCATTCCTGTGTTTGAGCCGGGTGCAGTGCTATTGTGTGAGATACAAACCTGCCCTTCCACGCTCTGGGCTGTGATGCTCGTGCTGGAATCCTGCTCACAACATTCCTGCTCTGCCAGCTACCAGCTAGCTCTATGTTGGGCTAAGCTAATACAGGGTTCCGGAGAGAGACTGGAGAGCTGGAGGAAGAAGAGATCTCCCTCCCCTATCCTAAGCTTGGAGATGCTTCAGCCAAACATCTCTTCATCTTTAGAGGTCTGAGTGTGAGCTCTTCTCCAGCTCCTAAGTTTAAGTCACTAATCTCTTCCCTTTGGAAGATAGCTACTTTTGCAATTGCTACTTCCCTGATACGGTAATGTTTGTTTTCTACACTTTCAGCTCTTCAGTGCAACATGGTTAAAATAGCTGGTGACTTATATTTTCTGACTGGAACTGGACAGATATGATATTCAACATATTTTCCATTTTTTTAACTGTTTGCTGTGTCAGATATTGTGCTGGTCACTGTTAATGATGGTCAAGTCCTTCATGCCCTGTGCATTAAGGTATTTAGGAAATATTAATTGTATGTTCGCAAACTATTTTACTGTTTGTATTTTGCATTTGTATTCGTACAGTTTATTTTGTATTTTGATGTATGTGGGGGTAGGTGATATGAGACAATTAATGTGATCATACAATAGAAACAGGATCTCTTGACATGCATATAGTGATCTATAGATTTAAAAGTACCTACATGCATATACATTATATTTGTGTGAAATCTCAGGGCAGTCACTATCCCCATTTTAAAGATAAGAAAACTTGAGATTCAGAGAAGTTTTCTTCAAACTTTGAACCTCAAGCCTTCCTCACTGCAAAAAAAAAAAAATTTTTTTTAAATCTCTAAACTTTTAAAATGCAAAAGCAACATGAGACTAAGATCACGTGTCAAACTCCAGAATTTTTCATTCTTCTACAACATGGGAAAATGGTGGTCATATAGTTTAGAAAATCTATACATATATATTATATATATAATATATATATATATAAACACATTTGTGACAGGATATTAAGATAATTTTGGTGAGTCAATGCCTTGTGCGTGTAATTAAAAAAAAAAGGACTCAGGAAAATATGGCAAATTCCAGCTCTGAAAAACAAAAAACAAAAAAACACCAATCCTGAAGACTAGGGCAACCCCAAAATCTGTCTTCCATTGAAGACCCATTCTCTTTAATTCAACTGTAATACTAGTATCTTGGGTTTCCTCATAACATAAAAGTGTAAAACTTGACAGTCATTTGCAGCCCATGAAAACTTCTACTTTCTAGGCTCACACCCAAAAAGTAATTTTGGTTGTATGTGGGTGTGACAAAACCTCTTAAGTGTAAAAAAAAAAAAAAAATCAAAACTTATCTCCAAAATTCTTTAGTGAAATTGGTTCTCCAGGATGATGCAACAGATTTGTATCTCTGGCTATCATTTTCCCCTAATATATTGCTGCACACGTCTTGGTGGGGCCCCAGATTAAAAATTACAGCCTTAAAGCATTTTTCAAAATCAGGTCTCAGAAACATTACAAGAATCCATATTGTTCATTTATTCTCAGAATTATTTCAAAGAGCTACTTTATAGTTTTAATAGGGATAAGTGCAGTAGGAGTAAGGCTCAGGATGTTCCTAGCACTACCTTTCCTTTTTAAGCCAGTTTGATTGCGGAATATTCTTCCTTTATGAACTAAACATCTCTAAATAGACTGAAATGTTTTCTTTGTGTTTCTCTAGGTAGTGACTCAGAGTGTCAGGGCCAGATAGAGCATTAGAGTACTCAGAGGACATTTGAAACACTTTACCCTACTTGCTCTTATGAAAGCAGTTTTTGAAATGACATTGACTAAATATGGAGGATTAAGAAGGAGAGAATGAGCCATCATTAACCTTCCTTTGTCTCAGATTATATTCCTCAAGTGATCTCTTTTTTAAATTGGTCACAAGATTTTCAATATTCTACATAAAGCTGGTTTTTCATTTTCCCATCCCCCTTTGCTGTTTTGAATATATGTTCTACTTCATTGTTTAAGCCAGAATCTGATTTCAAAGTAGGACATTACTTTGACATAAATTACAGCATGCTAGAGTGCTTAATCTTCTCAGTCTGATTTTATTGCTGCCCTGTATAAATAACACATAATAATTCTGTTTTATTAATATAGTGATCCATCTTTATTGCCCTGTGCTTGTTAATGAAGATTGAAAATGAAGGTCCCTAACTATAAATTAGAAGTGTTTAAACAACTGACAAAAATTATTCAAGTTTTCAAATACTAGATTAAGCTTTCTTTTATTAGATTTATTTACACATAAAGTTCTGAATCCTCTTTGATGTTTTTGTTGTTTGGAGAAGATTATGTTCAGTCACATGCCTAGAAATGCTTAGAAATGAGCTATTCATTTATTAGGCTAATTGATCAATTGGCACATGTTAAATTCAGGAAAAGAGTCTAAGGTGAGCTCTGCTGAGCTACTAGGATTCAATTAATCCTATTTCGTGGGTCAAGTAAACTTCAAACCGAACCACTGAACATTTAGAATAATCATGAGTTTGAGTAGACCTCTTAAGGTCAGCAGTTAAAATAGAGAAATCAAGAAAAGATTTGTGAAAGCTTTCCTCTTTCATTCATCTGTTACCATGTACCTTCTTGTATCTATAGTGAACTACTTACACTTTCTGGAATGTCCTAATGTGTTTCGTATGTGCCCTTACCTTTGACTGTAATACTCTCCAATGGCCACCCTCTGCTAAACGCTGCCAGTGCTGTGAGCCCATTACCTTAGCTTGCTTACAGGAGCTCTTTCAAATCTCGGCTCACCTGACCTTTCCTCTGGGTCATGTTTCCAGCTCCCAAGACTAAAATAGGTTCCCTTCCTTTGTACTCCAATAGTATCTTGTTCATGCCCCTATTATAATGCTTATCAGTACATTTGCTCATATGTTGTTTTACTTGCCTGCATTCTTCATTATAATGTAGGTTTCTTGAAGGCCAGGATAGATGGAGTCCTATTCTAGGTTGCATTCCTAGTACCTATCATGGTATCTTACACATACTAGATATCGAGTACTTACTTTTTTTTATTTTATTGACATTAGCAGGTAGGAAAAACATGTAGTAAATCCAAAATGTGGAGCCCATGAGGCAAAACACGGTGGTGGTTTTATAGTGGTTATAGTGATTAAAAGTACAGATTCTGGAGCCAGATGGCCTGGGTTTGATTTTCAGCCCTGCTACATACTTAGTCTATGGCCTTGGGCAAGTTACATAGCCCTCTGTGCTTGAGTTTCTTCACCTGAAACACAGGGAGAGTAAAGGGATTCTATCTCATGCATTTTTATTATATTTAAAAGAGCTAGTGTGTGTATAGAAGACTTACTAGAACATAGTAAGTTTAAGGTTGGACTGCTGAGTGAGGAATTAGAAAGCGTTAGAGAGTTTGAAGGCAAGGTTTCAGCCCAAGACCTACAGGGAGTGGGAGATTCTCCAAGGGTCTGGCCACAGCCTGATTTTCTCTTCTTCTTGACAAGTCTTGCATCCCGGGACATCTAGTTTCATTACCAACCCTTACAGCAATATTTCTTACAAGATTGTCCTCCAACTTTCGGAAATACCTGATTGGCTTGGTAAAAATATAGATGTCAAGGCCTCACTACAGAATCCTTGGGGAGTTGTATGTAAACACCATCCTGAATGATCATGATGCCTGAAGAGAATTGCACTTTGGGGTTCACAGAGATGGGCCAGTGATGTTTGGAAGAAGACTCCCTGCTGATTCAGTAATGCTTTCAGTTGCCTTAGAGCTCTCAATCATAATTTTATAACACTTGTTTGCTTTATTCCCTGTGTTTTGATGTTTGTAAAAATATAAGATATAATCAACATCCTCAAGTAGCTTGTGGTATCCTTAATAAAGAGATGAGTGTCAAACACCTTAAACAATTAGATAAAAATTACAAACCAAAGCTTGTAAAAAGTTATACACCAAAAATTACAAAATAAAATTTTGGTATTGACTCTAAGTGCAGTGTAAAAGAGAAGGGCTAGGTAGGCTCGAGCCATCTGGGAAGATTTTGGAAAACTAGGCAGCCATGAAACATGAGTAGGAATTGGATGGGTAGGGTGGGGTGGGGGAAGGTATAGGGAGCATCAGGACAGGGGTGATCCAGTGGCTAAAGGAACAGAGATGGGCTTGAGAATGGAACATGTAGGGAAGCTAAAAGAGCCCAGACTTTTTAAGCAATAGAAAATAGTGGGAATCAAGACACACAACATTATCTCTATCTATGATTCTCTATCATCTTAAAAAACACAATGGGAGTTCAGAATTTGACTGGTCAAATTATAGAAAATCATTGGGAGGTTTTTCTTTAGGAACTGAAAAAATGAAAACTGGAGTCTAGGCAGATTATGTCACCTTGGTAAACCCCCACTACCTGTAATATAAATAGAGTGTGCTTCCCTAGAGTATGTCAAAACAAGGTGGAACAAGAGGAATTAGTAATTGTATAAAAGTAAATAACCAAAAGCAGCACAAATTACAGGCGGAGACAGTTGCTTGTAGATTGTGGCTATGGTGACCCCCAATGAGAGGAATGCTAGCAGGTGTTTTTGAAGGATACATGTGGTGGTTCCCTTACCCTCTGTGCCCTCACTGGTAGCTTCCTCACCTTCTGTCATTCTTCCTTTATCTTGAATTGTAGCAGATGTTTGCAGGTGGATAACTCTATCAACCTGTTTCCTGCCTGTAGAATTCTGGGAGTACAACAACCTTCATTCATTTCATTTCATCCAGCTTCTGCTCCTTTCTGTTCCTTTCTGTCCAAGATGGAAATGTTTCTGCTGGTATGACATTCTCAAAATCCTTTGGGGCCTCCCCTATAGGTCAAGGTGATCCAAGCATTAGACAAAGTGATTCTCCACAGATCCTTCCTGGGTAACTCCATCACTATACCTGGCTTCTGTTGAGACGGTTGATTGGATCCATCAGTCACATACCTAATCTCTTTAACAAAAAGTTGCTCAGTCACATTCTTAGTCCCTGTCCAGAGAATGCTTTTTCAACAATAATTTTCTTGATTTTATCATCCTTTACAAACTGGGTAGACTGATAACCTCCCAAATCATCAAGTGTTGGCTTCTTTTTGAGTAATAGTTTCTTCCTCAATGGACTTCTTGCCACTTGCATTTTAATAAAATCATCAAGGAGAAAGGCCATATCTTCCACCCTATACTTGGAAATATCCTTGCTAAATATTGTGCCTTCAACACAATTGTAGAATACAAGTCAGTCAAGTTCTCTGCCACTTTATGACAAATATCCCCTTTCCTACAGTGTTCAATAACATGTGCCTCATTTCCTTTTGAGACTTCACCTTTAACTTCCAAACTTTCACTAACAGTCTCGTCAAGACAATCTAGGCTTTTTCTATCATGTGCCTTAGAATTCTTCTATCTCTACCCATTCCCCAATTCCAAAGCTACTTCCATATTTAAGGTATTTGTCACAGCAGCACACCACTTCCTTTCCTGATACCAACATCTAAATTAGTCAGGATTTTTTCCTCTCTCTCTCTCTCTTTCTTTCTCTCTCTCTCTCACTTGGTATATATACATGAGGAAAAGTATATACACCACACACACACATACACTTTTGAAGAAAAAAGAACAATTGTACTCTGTGTGTGTGTGAATGATGTGGGGTTCGAAAGTCTGAAATTTGCGGAATCAAGCAGGCTGGAAACTCTAAAGCAGGAGGCGAAGCTTCAGGCCACAAATAAAATTTCTTCTTCCTCAAGGAAACCTCAGTTTTGATCCTAAGGCCTTTCAACTGATTTTATGAGGCTTACCCATATTATGAAAATCAACTTTACCTAAAATCGACTAATAGTAGATGTAACCACCTATACAAAATACCTTCACAGCAACACCTAGATTAGTTTTTAATTGAATACCTGAGAACTATCATCTAGCCAAGTTGACACACAAAACAAACCATCACAGCCTTTGAATATGTCTTTCCAGCTGCCTGAATCTGTTCTCCTCCTGCTAACTCATAGTCACACTTCAGGTTGCAGCATAAATATCTTGTCACTTCTGGTGAATAGCTTTCTCTGGGCTCCAGACCAAGTTCACTCTCTGTTAAATGTCCCTGACAGCACCCTGCATTTCTGCTCAACACACTCCTTATTACTGAATCAATATCTGAACCATCTGCTGGGTTGCGAGTTCCATGAAGTTCCATGAGTCTATCTTGTTCATAGTTGACACTCAATAAAGTCTGTTGAATGAGGGAATAAATAGATCACAGGTTAGGCTTGTCCAGATGGCAGGTTCTCTCCATCCACAACTCAAGAATTCAGGGCCAGCGCTTGCTATTTTAATAGGGCCCCAAAGCATAAAGAAAACCGTTTTCCTACTCAATAATACTTGGCTTTTAAGAACACAGCATCTAGGGAGAAGATAAAATAAAAGATCAAATTTAATAGTTAAAGTTGAGCAATAGTTGCCTTTTCTATTTGGTATCTACCCTACCTAGGGGTACAGAAAACCACTGGAGCAATGGATGGGAAGCTCCAGGATAACCACCGGGTTTTGGGATTTGACATAAAATATGAAAAAAACATTTGAAGAAGTGGTTGAAAGAATAGCCTTTGGAGTGATATAGACATGGATTCATGACTTGATTAAAACACTTACCATCAAGTGATCTTGACCAAATTACTTTCCTAAGCCTCGGTATCTTTACAGTGTTAATTAGGACATTTTGGTAGACTTAGTATATTGAAACTGAACCAGGGGTTCATATATTTAAGGGGGGAACTATTTTATTATGAAGTAAAGGAGGTAAACCTGGATGCTAAATGGAAAACCACTCTCCTTTTCCAGCACCCAAGCTATTCAGGATGATGAAGGTCTTCAACATATGCCAATAGATACATGGGAGGGCAAAAATCCAGCAGGAAAGTGGAGGCTCTCCTGTGGATGATGGAAAATGAAAGACTCGAACTGAATGCTGTTTACTGAACATTTTATTTGGGCCAGGCTAAATGTACACACTATTATTTGATGTACAGAACATTGTAGTTCCTTCAGTTCTACTTAGAAAAAAATGGAGCAAATTAATTGGGATAGTTAGGCTGATGCTATGTAAATCCCACTGGTAATCTTTATTTGTAAAACAAATACAATAATACCTGCTCTGTTGATAGTTAACAGGTTGTTGGGAAAATCAGAATAAAAATGAGATAATATATTTGAAGTTGGTTTCTTCCCCGTGAAGAAAATAAAAAGTATGATTATTTAAAGGCTTGTATCTACATGCTTCAACAACTGAAGAAATATACACTTAAAAAAACAAATCAATCAAACTGGTTGTTATTTGGCATCATGTAGACAAAACAATTGTTGATTTGACAATCTTTCACATCTCAACTGGTTGTCATGGCATCACGTTGACTGACAAAGAAAAGCGATTCCCTCTTCTCTACAGTTTCCAGATTCCATAAAACATTAAATAAAGAGACCTGAAAATAGAGAACAGTTTTAAAGTCTGCACCCAGGGCTTAGTCAGAGGAAAAACTTCAGATCATGCCTTTGGTGCGTCCTGAATAAGCTGATACTGAATATGCCCCGTGCTGTTTGTCTTTGGGAGATGCCCTAATTTAGACTCAGCATTTGACCTTCTGGACAGATATAGAACAGAAATAGCTATGACACTGGACAAAAGATGAACAATGGTGGTTTCTTTTAGTTATCAAGAATGATACAATGTTATAATTTAAAATGCCTTTAAAACATTATTTATGTCAGCCTTTCCCAAGATCACATTTCAATGTATTGGAAGACCTAGAACTGTAATCCCGGTTTCCCGAGGCCAAGTAAAAGATCCCCCACTCCACTCCTCACCCTCAACTGTGCTGCACCGTAAAATACATGGAAATTATGTTGGCTTTCATTTACCTCCTATTTTATTTGAATCCTACATAAAAAAACATCATGCAAGGTCTCCATAATTCTCAATTCTCATAACCTCACCTGCATTTCGTCTGGATAATCTTGCCTGAATGTGGCACACACCTCTCCACCTGCCAGCATACTGGATGACTCATGGCTTCAGTCTGCCTACTATAACATAGTTGGAGCTATGTTTCATCTGCCATTATGTCCCCTGACAAGTCCTTAAAAAGACTCCTTATTACATTAAATGAGAAGACTGAATGTAAGGTCTACAGGCCTACTTAATGATGAGAAGGCTATCACTCCCCATTTCAAAGCCCATTTATCTGTAGCAGTTATTCTGAGTGTATGGATTACTACACTGGCAAAAATGCTTATTTTCCTTTCACCCAACATTTCCGAAGGCAATAAGCACATGAATCATTCTTTATCTTCTTTAACAGAGGGAAGCATGAGCCTAATTTGAACATTGTAGTAGTGGCTAGACCTACATAGCTAAACAAAACAAAACAAAACGAACCTTGATGTAGTCTTATGATGATAGCTAATTGTTCTCTGAGCATTTTTATGTGGAGAGAACAGCAACATGTTCAACAAAAAGTTGAAATTATAGAAATTTCAGCTAAAACTGGAGATGTAATTTCAGTTATTGGCCATATTATAAATGTGAGGAAATGATAGCTCACTGAAGCTCACATCTGAAGTTGAAAAATGGCTACCATGTTATCTCTGACATAGGCAATTGGCTATTTCTTCTCTTATTAGCACTGATTTAAAGTCCATTTAAAATCACCAGTGTAGTAGAGTCTGTTCTCATAAAATTATATTTGCACAACATTGTACAGCATACCCCCCTCCACGTATCACATGCGTGTATTGTAAAGGAGCCTGTGCGTGCCATCTCAGAGCCTTTTTTATGACAACGTTGGAGGAAGTCACAGGAACTTACACAGACTGTCTAAAGCTACAAGAGTATAGAGGGAAACCTGACCTTCTGGCTCAAGAGCTCTTTCCAATGTGTTACACTGCTCCTGGCAGAGCTCCTCCTAAACAGTTCACGCTTTTGTTCTTTTCGTTGTTGTTATTAGGTTTTGTTCTGCTTTGTTTCTCACCAGACACTGCCTAGCTTCTTCTATCTAATTTGTATAACTCCTGACTTTATTTTCCTTATTATGTCCTGTCTATCAAGTATTCTTTATCGATGCCCACAGGTTTCCCTAGCCTACCATTTCACATCAGTCAAATTGTTTGCTACCTTTGAAAGGATTCTTTTCAGAGTGTTCATTGTAAAAGTAATAAGCAGATATTGACTTATGTCACATACTCCATGCCTGGGTGTAATGGATTCAGAGAATCCATGTTCAAAGTATCTTATTTTTCAATATTGTGCATAGGATGAAATAGGGGCTTTTAGAACAGTCCCAGTAGAACTAGAAACTCTAGAGCTGACATTGGCTGGAATCTAGAATGAAAGGAAGAATTACTTCAGTTTCCTTCTTGGTATGAATGCACAGGAGGGTTGATGTAGTTTCCTTTGCGGAGATTACAGCTTTACAGGGAAGACGAACATTAAATAGGTGATTATGGTGTGAGTGTTACAAAAGGGCAGCTCTACAGAGCGCTACACATTGTGTTTGGCCCACATATTCTGGAAGAGTTCATATTTCCTCTTTCTAATGGCAGTGATATGCATATTTCATGCAGATGTTCACTCCCTGTTTTACTGTGCTGGAAGGGCTCGGTAGATCATAGCCACTGTGAATTTGCCTGTTCTCACTGATGTTAATCTGTACCTTAGTGTTTGAAACCCCAGTTTTTCTAACTTTCGCTGGAGGGTGAAATGGTTTCAGGTAAAGATAAGCACTCGCTAGACCTGGTTAAATTCCCAATTTTGTCCTGTACAAGTTGCGTGCTGTGGACAAGTGAGTCAACCTGCCAAAGACTCAGTTTCTTCATATGCAAATCGATGCTGAGATTGATAATCACCTCACTTCACTCTTCTATAAGGATGACGTGAAATACTGTACATGAAAATGTTTTTAGATACAAACTACAAATATTAATTGCTTTAGAGTCAGTTTCAGGATGTTTCAAACATAGTGGCAGAGCTCATTTTCTGATCTCTGCTTGTTCTTCGTCCATAATAAACTTATATTCCAGGCCCATCACTGCAGAAAAAGCTTGGGAAACATATTTAAACTATAATCTTAGGCAGAAAGAATGGCATCAGAGGAAGTGAGACTATAAACTGAAAACCCTGATGCTTAGCATTAAACAGAATATGGAAAACTCATGCTGCTATAGATTCATTAGTGAGGGGAAAAAAAAGAGAGAGAGAGAGAATACCCCAAACTATCACTTTGAAGTCCTGGATGGATCAAAGGGAAAGACAACTACAGAGACAGGATTCTGAGAAACTGGAAGAAAAAAGCCATTTGGGTCAACTTCAGAAAACGGCTGCAGATCTTGAGCTAGGTTCTTCTCCTCCCTGAGCACTTCTTGTGTTGAGTGGTATTTGACCAAATGAACTGACAAATCAAATGTTTTGTGTGATGTGGCTGTGATGGAGACAAATGTCCATTGAAACGCATAGGACCTAAAATGAAAGTAAGGGGCTTACAGAATTAATGTAATATATCACCATTCTCCCATATGTCAGCTTTAAAGATTTGGTCTCTTAGAAACTTAAAGAAGTGAGAGGCTGGTGAATTAATCCAATGCATCATCACAGGGCCCCTCGGTATCTATCTGGAAATTCTGGCCTCAAAAGGTACAGGGGAGAGGTTTAGTAATGTGCAGTATTTATGAACTGTACAAGTTTCTCTTTAGCTCACTCATTGGGAAGTTATCCCCCAAAGATAAGAAAACAGGATAAATCAACAACAGCATTAAACTGGAATCATCTTTCTTCTTAAACTAAAAATAGGAAATGCCTCCATTCCCATATTATAAAAATAAATTCCTACCCAATTATTTTCTCCCACTCAATTCAGCTACCATATCCGTATTTGTGCTTGGGCTGATAATGAGAGGTTTATCCTTTTTTCCTTTTTTTTCTGGTGGCTCTCCTTGTCAAAGGAGGGCCCCTTGGGAACAGAAAGTACAAGTCTTATGTTTGTATCTACTTTTCTTCTGATGAAGGTGCCATGTATGGATTTGCTTTCAATTTGGAACACAGTTTCTCATTAAGTAGTTTGTTCTTAATCAGTCAGCCAGCAGACTGGAATAGCTAATTTTATAAAAGGGTTAACTCTCTTTTTGATTCACATTTATTTGAATTTCTCAATTCAAGTAAGAGAGAAAAACATACCCAACTTTTCTCTAGCTGGAGACACTGACGGGATATGAGATGTTACATAGTCATGAGACAGTTGGTCTGAATATTAAGTGAAAACCATAAAGCCTACAACATTTTGGCTTGAATAATAGATCATTAGTTCTTATCAAAAAGAGAGGATCTTTATGATGGAGTTGAGCAGGACTCCTAAAAATATGCTTATGATATCTATTTGTCCAGAAAGTGAGAAACCAAAGCTTCCTTTCTTCATACAAGTAATCCTAAGAACCATCGTTTGTTTTAATTTATACTGAAAATTTAAAACCTAAGACGTGCCTGATGTTGGAAAAGGCAACTATTTCTACTAATGCAGAAATGCCACCTTGGCTTGACAGTTTTGCAAATATATGTTTGGAAGCAGAGGTAATTAGCTATTACTCTTAGTATTAGGATGACAGTCTAAATCCTCAGACCGATGTACACTGATATATATTTATATATATCTCCAAAGTCCTGAGCTGCCTGGCTTTGGGTGACGAAGCTCTGCTTTTCAGTGTCAAGGGCCGGTGGCACCTGTCACAAAGAACAGCAGGTGCCACACGCAGTTGCTGTATCTGCACTTTAACTTCTCACAGCTCCTTGAACCAGCAGTTGAATTGCAGCACAGAAGGGACACCCAGCTTACCCCCGTTTATTTAACAGATTTGAAGGGTATATTGAGGTGAATTACTGTCCTTTGTCAGAATGGTCTAATGGCTTCCGGAGTTCCTTTTCAAAGGGTAGGAGTTCATTGGCCTGAGGGATTGAGTGGAAACCACATTGGTTTTAGTGGTAAGAGATGTTTGCCAAGACAGAGAGGAGAGTGGGGAAGGATTCATGTTGATCCCTCATCTAGGACTTCTGGTGCCATAAAGGTTCTTATCACTCAGCAGGCAATCGAGGTTCGGGAAGGGAACAAAACTGCTTGGTTTTCCTTGGGTTAACATAAGGTAAATGGTATTTTAACAAGAGCCATTTGGGAATGGATGAGATTATATAAATCCATGAGAATTTTGGTTTGTTTTACTTTGCTTTTGGACAGCTGTCCAATTCCTACTTTAAATACTTAAGAACTTTGTCTTATGCCTCAGAATATCATAGTTTTAATTACTAAATCAGTACATGTTAGAAATAAGAACAATTTTCCTTGCCTGTTAATTAATGACTTTTTATCGTGAAATAGGGATTCTATATTATCTTTAATACATATTTAGGTTGGCCAGAATATATTGGGAAATAAGTTAATATCTAGGCTCATAGTACTTATAAAGCACTCTTGTATAGGCTCAACAGAAGCAGTCAATAAATAAGGGTTTTTGTTCATTTCAGTTTTTTTTGACAAAAATACCAATATATTTTTCTTAATTTTTAGCCTGTTTCAAACTTTCTTGATTTTTTTTTTTTTTTTTGTATATGTGTGGTCTTTTTTAGAGTAATGGGCCACTGGTGTTCCTAATTCAGAAGCAGACAATTTTTTCAATGTGGTCTTTCAATGCTGTGTCTCCTTCAATTTTTTCTTGAGATTGGAACACTGTTTTTTCCCCTCTTGTGAAATATTTAGAGACCTAAAAGTATCTCTGAATCTTGCATCAAACTGCAGTGTGGCCCATAGGTAGCAGAAAGGAAATTATTTTAGGATTTGTGGGTTTGTTTCTTTTTTTGCCAAGAACCTACTGTTCCTTTGAAAATTGCTTAATATCATTCTCTGTAAAGTGGACTAACATCCCTTCCTGCTGCAATATTTTAACCATCTGAGTAGTGAATGTAACAGGTCAGGAACTAAGAGATTGAACCAATCCAAAGGTATTTTATCAGAAACCTACTACGTGCCAGTACTTTATAGGTCAGTCAGTGTTACAACAGAATGGAAGATTCTGTTTTATACCCAAGAACGCAATTAAAGACTTACATTTAATTAAGTGCTGGGTTGAGTGATTCAGACTATAGACACTACAGGAGCTCAGAAAACGGAGAGACTGAAAATATCCAAGATCAGAATCATTTATCTGAAATCAGTAACCATAGGGCTTATTTACAACTTTCTAAAAGTCCAAATAATGCAGTCAAATTTGTGACATGAAAAAGCCGACCCAAGTACTCAGTGTTCGCATGGAAATAGTAGACTAAATAGTAGGTTGTTCTGCTCCAGCTGTGATATTGAAAATGTCACTTTTACTTGTTCTGTATTATCGCCTCTGAATTCTTTTATATGCAAAGCCCAAAGGTCACCTGACACATCATCAGGCAATTACTACTTCTTTCACTGTGCAAGTCAATGGCTGATCAAGTACACATCATTACAGTTCAGGAACGCTCTATTCTTTTCCTCTTACACCCAGGCACCTCCTTGGTGATATGCATGGTTTGGAAGGGGTAGAGAAATAAAGTTAGTAGGAGTAATCACACAGTTGCCTGCTGTGAAGAAGAGTGAGCTTTATTTACAGCACAGCACTCTGATTTGGCTTTAAAAGAATTACATCAACTAAAAATTATACATAATAGACTTGGCAGAAACAGAAGCTGGTGGTCAGGCCTGATTATATCAAACAGAAACACTTGGAAAGCAATGTTGCCAAGGTATCGCTTACTCAGATTTGTAACAGGTGTCCACGGGACAGTAATCCTCACAGATTCTCAACTGCTTTTTAAATGCTAAGATTTTGAGCTAGAGATATCCTGTGGCTCCGTGACAAAAAGTGTTATGCTAATCAAGATCCATCCAAGTCTTCTGATCTAAGATAAGACAGAGCCTAAAAGAAAATCACCTAGTGAGTGGATCCTCTCATTGCAATGTCTTCACAATGAATTTTGGAGGAATATTTAGGATATAAAGATCAAGCTAGAAAAAATGAAAAATAATATCTTGAGCCTGACAAACAGGCTTTGGGAAAAAAAAAAAACTCACTGATAACAAATAATTAGTATATAACATGATTGTATTGTTTGGATTAAATCTGCCACCATTTTTCCCAAAATAATATGTTTAAGGATTAATGTATTGCTTTTAAAGAACTGTTTGTGTGTATGACTATATAGCACATGAACCTTAGTTCTAACATAAATTCTTAAAAAGAAAAAAAATCACTTGTTTGCTTGTGTGTTTTTCTTTCTAGATTGCAAGTTTTATAAAGCCAAGGAATGTCACGTATTCCTATCTATACTATCAGTACCTAGCACAATTCCTGGCCCATAGTAGATGCTCAGGAAATGTTGGGAGATGATGCCAAACAAAATTATTTTCAATTAAGGGTTTTCTCAGCAAGAACATTAAGAAAAACAAACAAAAAATGGGTGAAGGCCAGAAGTTTTTAAGGCGTTTAGTTGTCTGAGAAAAACAAGGCTTGATATTCCCTGCTCGCACAGCCTCATTTTTAATTAAACGAGGCATGTGAAATAAAGTAGCAATGTCACTGAGTTAATGCAGAAATTCTTTTGTTTTCTTTATACAGCAGTAACTAGGTTGTTAAGACCCATTTAGCTATGATGTAGGCTTCATTTTGGATTAACCATTTGAGCTACTTCTGTTACCTTTACATATACACTGAGACTCTAGGAAACCATTTTGCTATGTGTCAGAAATTTCCAAACTTGAAAGGTCAGTAATAGTGAAAAGAAATTTGCCACCATGGAAGAGAACCCTTTCATAAGAAGAACATATAGCCAAGGATAGGAAGTTGTTATCAGACATGAGAAGGTGTGTTCAACATAATTATTCAAATAGATGAAGAGTTTATTAAATTTTTGCTGAATTTTCCATATGAAGATCTCTGTAATATTTTAGTACTGTCTGAAAGATGTTCTAACCTATAACATTAGAACATAATGATTAGGACATAGTTTAATTCAATGGCATCTCTAAATTGGTACTGTTAACTTTCATTTTCAGATTCCAATCTATAGTATACAGAAACTTCCCAGATATAATATGGAACATCTAAAAGGTAAAATATGTGTTTTGGGGAATTTGGATGTCTGTTTTCTATTTAAGGATTCTGCTGGTTAATCCAAGTATTAAATTTTTTTAAAAAGGGTCTGTGTGCCCATGAAGGCAGCATTGCCTATCATGTAGGTGTATTATAAAGATTTTGTAGATGACAAACAGGGGTGGAGAGAATGTATTGCTCAAGTTCACACAAGTAGCAAACAGCAGAGACAGGATTTGAACTTTGGCATCTGGCTTGGGGCCAGAATACATTTTACTTGTTAAAAAAATCAAAACATTATTTAAATGGGGAAAAAAAAAAAGCAACTTCTCCCGTTCAGTTCCATGGCCAGCATCCCAACCCTAGTCTACCTCTTCTTGATTCTCAGAGCTAATGACTCCTGTTTGGTACATATTCCTCCAGACCGTTTGCTATACATTTTGCATAAATACATATGTAATTGTAGAGAATATATAGTATCCTGTATTTTATAGTTTTAATATATAAGTGATGCAATGTTGTTTTGTCATTACGAAACAATTTTTAATTTAATCTCATATCTTAGAGACACTTTCATGTTACCACATTTAGTTCTACCCCTTTCTTCTGAAGTTCTACATAGCATAACATATAGCATTATGGCCATCTCTTCTTTTTATTTATTTATTTATTTATTTATTTATTTATTTATTTAAGAGAGAGACAACACAAGCAGGGATAGGGGCAGAGGGAGAAACAGGCTCCCTGCTCAGCTGGGATTTAAGGATTCTGCTCAGCAGGGAGCAGAATCCCAGGGCTTGATCCCAGGACCCTGGGATCATGACTGAGCCAAAGGCAGTCACTTAACCAATTGAACCACCCAGGCCCCCCCCCCCCCTTTTTTTATTTATTATGGCCATCTCTTCTTTATTTTAACCATTTTTTTTCTTAATGAACAACAAGATTATTTCCATGTAGGAGAGGAAAGATACATATGTAAGGCAATGACTTGACTTCTACATTATCTCCACAACATTAGAGTATCACCACAAAATTCTGAATCAGAGCTATCTATACTTGAAGCTAGAAAGCTCTTGAAGGTTGTGGGAAAACTCTGGGCAAGCTCTTAGAACTAGGCTTCTTGTTCTGAAGTAGTATATCTATGACGCTGTGGATCTCAATGTTCTATCTAGAATTGGGCATTGAGAGTATTACTTGTTCTGCCATATGTCTATATCTATAGTTTTGTTTTTGAAAGTGTAAAGTATTTTACAAATATTAAGTGATATTCTTATAATATCAATTCAACTCATCATGCAACTCATCTTATTATATCAATTAAACTCCTCATGCATGTATTGAATATTTGCTATGAGATATATTCTGATGTAGGTATCATAGAAAGTAAAATAAATGCTTTATTTAAGAGCATGTGATATAGTAAAAGTAAAAGGCACAAATATAAAAAATTCTGAAAAAGGGGTATGCAATCTGAATTGTACGAAAGATGTAAGGTTCAACTGCATTGCAGGGGAAGAAAAGAATACTCCAATTAAAGAGGCTTTGAAATACTTCTTGAGAGAGATGAAATATATGGTAGAAATTTGAGAGACACATTAGTTAGAGTATAAGAGGAAGAGAGGAACCGATTGTTCCAAATTCCCTCATATAAATTGGACTTGAATGATTTGTTCAGGCTAGTGTTCTAGAGCTAGTGAGTCTTACTGGCATGAGGCTCTTTCAAGAGCATTATCAGGGAATCTAAAAGCCCTTGTTTAGTGTCGGAATTGTATTAGAAAATCAAACGTGTCAATCTAAGGAATCTTCAGTTAAACAAAAGCCTGCTCTGATGCAGTGCTCCAGCAAATGTGAGGCATGCTAAAACACACAATACAGGAGTTCTGGAAGATGGGTATAAATCAGTGCCTGTGGAGACCTCATAAGGCACCAGAATACAGACTCAGGTGTCTTTTCTTTTTTTTTTTTTTAAGTAATCTCTACTGCCAATGTAGGGCTCAAACTCATGACCCAAGATCAAGAGTCACATGCTCTACTGACTGAGCCAGCCAGGCGCCCCTTTAGGTATCTTTTTATAGGATTTTTCAGTCTTCACCATAAATAGAGGGAGGGATTTTAAGGGCAGTGAAAATAATTCAAGCAAGGTTGTCAACTGGGAAAATCCAGAGCTTGTCATCAGGCAGGTAGTATGACTTAGGATGTTTTTGGGTGGTGAATAAAAGAGGAAGACAGAAGGTGGTTTAGAGGGTGAAGACAGGGCGCCTGGGTGGCTCAGTTGGTTAGAGGGTGAAGACACTGGAAATGTGGATTTGATGACATTGTGACTTTGAATGCCAATGTGAGGCCTATTTTAATGATACATGGTGAAATATTAAAGCTTTTCTTCCACAGAGTGATACACAATCAACCGTGTTTTTAAAGGTATCTCTTGCAGGACTGTGGGTAGAGGAGGAAAGATTGGAGGGAGTGAGAACAGTTGGGACTATTACAATAGACCAGGAAGTGGGATTATGGTCTTAGGTAAGACTAGTGGAAGGGAAAGGGAGGACTGGATACATTTGAGAGACACTAGAGAAATTGATTTCTTGAGGTGATTTTTCAGCTGATTTGATATGGACATATGGAAAAGAAAGGAGTCAAAGATGGTAATAATAACCATAGTACAACTCCTATTTAATTACCTATGTGCAAGGCATTACGCAAATATAGATATTATATGTCTATTGTATATATGCATATATAATACATGTATTTATATTTATATGTATTTGTAAGCTATTCCTCACAAAAACCCATTAATATATCCATTTTACTTGGAAGGAAACTGAGACTTAAGAAGTCAAATAATTTGCTGAAGGTCATGATCAAAATCCTTGGCCCGTGTTCTTAACCATAGTAATTCAATGAAGACCTTCTGATGACATGTGTTAATACTGAATGTCCATTCAGGAAGGCAGTAAATGTTTGTGCAGTATTTTCATATTTAATTACTGAAGTTTAGAAATTTCTTTCAAAACTCTGGTATAGCTTATTCATGTATGTGCCTGTAATATACAAATGAAACTTCTATATCTGTGCATATTCTTATGTCTCAAAACATTTTTCAAGTATCATAGCCATTAAGTTTGAGGAATATGATAGAATATAAGTCTTAGAATCTGTAAAGTACTAAAAAGTGGCTGACAATCTTTCTGGTTTATTGTTTTCTTGATGCATGAAACACGTTGTGTCAGCTTTTTTAAAGAAAGGAAAAAATAACAATAATGTAATTTCCTAAATTCCTTTCAGTCTTTGAAAATGAAAGCCCAGTTCCAGATAATGAAGTTGAGCGTGGTGAGATTTAAATTCTATCCAAATAAGTTACATTAACTCACAGTTATTTATTCTACTAAAGGAGAGGGATCCCTGGATAATTGAAATCCATAGATAATTGAAAAACTACACTTAGCAATATTTCTCAACCTCAACCCATACCAAAATTTTTATTGGCATTATAATCAAGTCACAAAACCTTCTCATTTAAATTTTGTTTCCATTCTCTTTTCTTCTCATTTACATGGGAAATGAAATGCCTAAATTAATAAAGAGCAGAAGGCAAAAGGCTCTTATCTAGGGGCAGGTTAGAAACTGGATGCTTATGGGATGTAAATACTTACAGGATATAAAAATGATTAAATCAAAAGCTTTTAAACATAATTATTGGGGTAATTGTGAGCACTTTATGAATAAGAGAAATGGACTTTTAACTGGCTTTATATTATCATTAGATGTTGAGCTTTGTGGTGCTTTGAATTGGAAAACAGAATTTGCATACTGGTCTTATATTGTTTTTTATCAGGCAAAATGTTCCTGTGAACAGCATAGCAGGTGCATAACCTGTCACTGATTATTCAGTAAGTTTCTTAACATACCAACATCTCGGTGTGAGCAAGAGACTAATGAACCTATGACAAACTGGCAAATGGATATTGTGTTTTGTTCACCTAATTAAGAGTTGCAAGATTTGCTACAACACTGAGTTTGTTTGGCATTGTGTTTTAGTAACTTCAAGATGTCATTAAATCATACAATAAATATTTAAGAACCTACTGTGTTCCCAGGAGTAGAATGATGAATGAGGAAGCACTTGCCCAGCTTTTCCCAAACCGTTCTGTATTTTTTCCTACATTATGGATTAGTGGAGGGTGTTTCAGGTCAATGACGGCATCCTGAGAAGATGATCTATAAGATCGATTAGGAAATAATTTGTTTAAAATCAGTTGGCATTGAGATCAATGTGATTATTCAAATTCGCCCAGATACTTTTTGTTTGTTTGTTTGCTACAGAAATTCTTTAAATGAAAACTTAAAATTTAGATATCTTGACAATACAAAATCAGAGAGTAGTAATCTCCTTTGACTGAAACATGGTCTGTAAAGAGGGGGTCCTGGTCCTGGGTCCTTTTCTTTTCATCCTTCTTTCCCTACATTTCTACTTAGATGAGGTATGGGTTGGGAGAAGAATGGTGTTAAAGTACCCATCTACTTGATCATCAGTTAGACTCAGATAAAATTTGCCTCTAATTTACTATTATTTGCATTTTGTATTTTTGTTACTCATTTCCCTCTCCTAGTGCATGGTGAACTTAAGCTTTGTGGATCCATGGATGCTTTGTGCACTCCAGTCCCTTGACACTACCATTTGGGTGAGAGTTGACCTGTGGCCAGTGGGATTTTTATTAATTAATAGATTGATTCACTCATCAACATTATTGAACATTGCTATGTTTTAGGCATTGTGCAAATATAGGGATTATAAATAAGGACAAATGAGACAATCATATTTTAAGAATTCTATTAAAGCATAATTTTAATACCACATATTCACTCATTTTAAGTGTACAATTCAATGATTTTTACTAATTTACAGAGTTCTGCAATCATGACAAAAATTCAATTTTAGAACACTTTTATTACTCCCAAAAGATTTCTTGGGCCTATTTGCAGTCAATCTGCATTCCTTCCCCCAGCCCCAGGTAACCATTAATCTTCTTTCTGCCTCTCTATATTTACCCTCTCTGGTTATTCATATAAATGGAATCATATAATATGCAGCATTTTGCATTTGGTTTCTTTCACTTAGCATGATGTTTTTGAGGTTCATCCATGTTGAAGCATGAATCAATAGTTTGTTCCTCCTTATTGCTTAATAGTATTTAATCATATGGAATATGCCACATTTTGTTTATTCATGAAGACAATCATCTTCTGTAGCACAAAATAAGCTAAAAGTTTTAATATCTTTTTGAGAGCAAGAATTTGCTGCATATTTTCACATGTTTAAGAGACAGAAAGTTGCTAAAAGTCACATTTGCTGTTTAAGTCAGACTTTGGAGACCCTGAGACTCTTGTTCACTCCTGGGAAAAGTTTGAGGGGGAAGGAAAGAGGCTCTGAATCTAGAGATATCAGAACTGAACTATTAAAACCCTATCATTGACTTGGCTAAAAAAAAGCATGAGATTAGAGGATCCTGCTACTATTGATGATAGCTTAGCATGGCCGGCTCAAAAACTAATGATATCAACAGAGCGTGCACTTTAGGAACAACAGCATGAAAAATTCCATCAACCTGCTCTCTAGTGACAGAAATATAGATAGATAAATAGATAGATAGGTAGAAAGATAGATAAAATTATATGTCTCTATCTGTACACACACACACACACAACTATTTAAAGTCTCCAAAAATTATCCAAAGGGCATACAGCAAATAAATGAAGAAACATTTATTTAGGAAAATCTACTAAAAATGAATAAGTACCCTGAGTCTGTAGGAAGCTGAGCCACAGCTCACTTCCTTCTCCTGCTCTCCTCCAGTCCCTCCTCTGTTGTGGACAGTCCTTTTGTCAAGTTGAACACCAGCTCAACTTAACAGAAGCCCCCCTCTGGGTGGATATGTTCAAGAAGATAGCACTCCCTCTCTTTTCAGCCCCAAATCGGGGGGGCACTGCATTTACTAGGAAGGAGAGGTCACCATCATTTCGAATCCCCTCCAACTCAGAGTTGCTGAGGCTACATTATTGGTGAGTCCTGTTACTTCCTCCACCCAGCCTCCACTCCTATGTTGGTTGCTCTACCTGGGCATAAATATTAGGGCTCTGATCATCATCCTAGTTCATTTGTGGGACAGATTTTCAGTGCCAAGAAAGGCAAGCTGAGAATAATAGAGGCTACCGCCCCTGCCCAATATTCAGATTAGTTGTGCAGGGAAACAGACTGTCCTTTAAAACAGACAACTCCAAAGCTTTCACCAAAGAAATTAATTTTATTTAAAACATGGTGTGAGTCATTTCAATACCAAAGAACACTCTCAAAAACATTGGAGATTTAGGTGATAAACAATTAAGAGGACACTGTTAGCTCTATGAAATCACCAAGCTAAACCAGAAGCCAGCTAGTTTACCAGGGACAAGCAGGGAAATAGCCAAGAAAAACCTTTCTAGAGTCAGAACAAACCTCCAAGATGGTCTTTAAAAACCATCCCTACCCATATTAATTGGACCAGACTGTGGACTAATTTATGCCTGAGGACACTGTCAAAAACAATAGAGCCATCAGGCCATAATTAATGGAGTCTTAAGAGCGGGGTGTGATACCAGTAGAAGCAGATAGCTCATTAGACAGATCAGGGAAAGAGACAAAGAGAGTCTTCCTTTATAAAAAACTGCCATCCCTGGGTGATTGTGCACACAACCCAGGGCTCTACCTTAGGAGGAGCAAATGAGAAGCTTCACTAAAATATTCTAGCCAAGTCACTAAATAAATAAACAAGCAAACAACAATAAAAACAAGCCCTGTGAAGGGAAGTGGAAATCAATAGCCAGAGTTGCTAAAATATATTACCTAAAATGTCCAGTTTCAACAAAAGTTTATGAGACATGCACAGAAAAAATAAGACCGATGCATAGGAAAAGAAAGCAGACAACAGAGATTGCCTGTACAAGGGGCCCGGTGTCATAGCTGGACAAATGGTCATCTTTCTGGGAAGAAGTAAGTGCAGTCTGGCTGGAATGGAAAGGCTCTCCTGCAGTGTAGGGCCTCGGGTTCCTGTTCAAAGCCCACTGAAAGGGACCAGAGTGACATACTGGAAAGACTTGCAGCTGTAAGTTGCATACAGTACAGTATGTACTGTAACCAGTTAACCTTTTATAAAACATTTTTTTAATCCTTTGTCTTTCAGATGTGTTAACATGTATATATTGATCATATAAAGGTATAAAAATAATGCAACAATAAAATGTATTTGTGTATGGAAAGTTCACTTTGGTCCAACCTCAAAAAGAGTCTACTTTTTTTCTAAATGCTAAATGAGGGGCGCCTGGGTGGCTCAGTGGGTTAAGCGTCTGCCTTCGGCTCAGGTCATGATCCCAGGGTCCTCGGATTGGGCCCCGCATCGGGCTCCCTGCTCAGTGGGGAGCCTGCTTCTCCCTCTCCCTCTGCTTCTGCCCCTCCCCCCTGCTCATGCTCTCTCTCTCTCTCTCTCTCTCAGCTGCTCTCTCTCCCTCTCAAATAAATAAAATCTTTAAAAAAGATGCTAAATGAAATATGAAATAGGCACATTATGGGTTGGATTAAATTTAATGATTCAAGAAAACACATTACTTTAAATTCTTGTATTTTATTATTACATGTTGAAGCCCAGATACTCTAATTATATCAAGAATATAAAACACATTTTATAAGGTAATTTACCACTTACAACTGATGTTTCTTTCTTTCTACCAAGAGATTGTTTTAATCTACTTTCCTCAGACTGCTTAGATATTTATAGAGATGTCTCAATCATATATTTGATTGATTTCTTTTAATCTGTCAATTGTGAGAAGAGAACATATTTAATAAAAGAAATGGTCTGATGCCATTCATAGTGTCCGCGGCGTCACAAAAACCTCCAGTGTATGGGCTGTCCTGTCTGACGGTCTGTGACGGGAATGCCAAATGTGAATTAATACATTGATACAGAAGTTCCAAAACACAGATTAAAAGATAGCTCTTAATTTTTCCACAAGTAACCAAATTAAAAATTAAATAGAACTATGAAGGCCGTTCATTTAGGAATGGAAATTGTGAATTCTAAGAATTCTAGACATGCTCATGTGTAGCTGCAGAAGATAAAGCATATAAGAGACTCTTAATGCTGCTTGCCCACATGTAAAATTTCCTCCTCTATGCACTTAGGTTTGATAAAACAGAAATCATAGGAAATCTGATAAACGTGTTTGAAAATTCTTTCATAGAAAAATTATAGCCTCGTTAGAAATACTTTGTATTAATTCAAAGAATCATATAGATTTAAAAAGGAAAAATTTCAAGCAAGATACAACTGTGCTTTAAGTACCTATCTCTCTCTCTTTTTAATCATTTAATCATTTAATCTATACTACAAAGGTTAAAGATTTTAAATATTTAGCAAAATGTACCTTTTAACCTTCTCTCTCTCAGAAGGCAATCGAAACTCTATTTAATTCATTAAATTAATCCTCGGTGGCCACAGCAGAATAAAAATTTCATTTCTTTAGCATGCAAATGATGCTATTAATGTGTGGAAATATACAGCACAAAAGTCATTTACTTGTCTAAGTGAATTTTGTTCTGAAACCTGCGATGTATTTCATATACAAGCAATAAAGATTAAAAGCAATGTGAAATATAATCTGACAGTGAGTGCAAAACATTACTTTTGTTTTTATGGATAAAAATTTGTTTTAAAAATTGTTTTGGAAATGTGGGGTTCATCTTTTGGCGTAAAATTAGCCTAGGCTACATTCTTTGAGCATCTTGCAAGTTTAATGGACTTGAAAACTTGAAGATAAGACCTTTCAATGATCTTTGGGATATGGTATTGTTATCTATCCACAGATAAATCATGAACATATACTTAGCTCTTGAAAGTGTGTGATTTTTAAAAAGAAGCTTAATTTTTTAACACTTTTAGATTTACAGAATTATTGCAAAAAAAAAAAAACTAAAAGAGTTCTCATATACCCTATACTCAGTTTCCCCTTTTACTAACTGTCAACGTCTAGTGCGTTGGGGTCCCTGGGTAAGGGTCGCGAAATC